>NC_134498.1:41665122-41770505 GCF_040206685.1 Ascaphus truei
TAACCCAGAGACAGGTAAGGAACACCTCCCCTCCAATGTATAACATTGTGGGAATGAGGTACCTGGACATTGAGGGACTGCGGATCAGGTAAGATCCCAGGTGGGATTGCTGCTTTAGATATTGTGAAGCGGGGACGTCCAGACACTGGTTAAGGGGTTCAGGAAACTAGTCATTCACATCTGGCTTTTATTTCTAGATCCGACATTTACACACACACACACACGTAACAAGGACTAATTGTAGTATAATGTAATACAATAAATACATTTATGTCAAAAACGAATGTTCTGACTAGGAATTTATTAAATGTATTTTATTTATATATTTTATTTAAAGCGGGGTTGGGGGTGGGACTAGGGGCGGAGTTGGGGGCGGGACTAGGGGCGAGTAGATTTTTTGGTTGGGCGAGTAGATTTTTGGTGATTTGTCAAACACTGTATATATATATAAAAATAGGCAGATGGCACACACATACACTGGATATAGGTGCTTGTCCCATACAGGTAATGTATAGATAGGTTCCTTACCGAGTAAATCCAGGATCCCAAGATCACAAGGCAAGAAGGAGACAGCACACTCAGGAGGTACAAAAAAAGCGTGTATTCAGTAAAAAAACTGGCACATAACCCGACGTTTCGGTCCTTGGCACAGGACCTTTCTCAAGAGAGTGTTCTGAATACACACACACACACACACACACACACACACACACACACACACACACACACACACACACACACACACACACACACACACACACACACACACACTTTTCTCTTTTTTTTTTACTGCTACTTTGATGACCTCTTTGTGGGTGGAGGTTACTGTATAGCAAGGCAGAAGGGTTCATTTTATTTATAAGAGAGGGAAAAAATAAAAAATAAAACCACAACAGTAAAAGTGATTATGCTATCACGTTCAATCAGCTGGCCTATTCGTCTTTTCTATCACTGACCTTGATTCGGTTTCCCAAAGCATGAATAACCTAGCTGCGGAAAGAAATGATGGCTCCTTTTGGAACGGATCACATCTTTCTTGCTGTCCAAAGATTTAGGAGGGCTTGAGAAAGGCATTTCTTAAAAACAGCAAGTTTCACAGCAGACAGGAAAAAAAATAGATTTGTTCAGCTAAAATGTTACATAGAGGACCCAAGAGGTAGCGTGGATGTCAAACAGGATGGTATTAGCAGCAACACAATAGTTTCAGGAGGATTTAATACACCCAGCAAAATCTTCATTGATCAAAACAAAAAACGGTTGTAAGTCAATTATATATAGGTTTAGTATTCTATCGCTGCATTTCCCAAAAATTATGAATTGGGGTAGAAAGGATCGAAATGGGGGAAGAAGAAACACTTATTTGGACCGAAGTACTTTATTCCCAAGCTGGGTCATTATTTCACAGGCCATAAAATGCATTTCTGTGTGTATTGTTGCTCTGCTGACTACATAAAACATGTCGTTCTTTCGCAGTTCTGCGCTTCCGTTAGTCAGGGATATTTACAATCACAAATGTAGCGGTTGAGAAGGCGACACTTGAAAAGCAAACGGGTGGCATAACAACCAACTAATTTGTTGGGTTCGTTTTACCGCTGGGCACCTGTGTCACAGACAGTAAGTTTGAAACCAAATGGCCGTCAGAGGTGCAGTTCCACAAAGCACTATATGATAGCGTCGCAATGCAACATTGCTGCCATTTTTAATGGTTTTCTTCAAGATTACGTCAGAGCAAGGCTGGTTGTTTTTCTGATGAGCCAACACCTGTTAACAGCAGCATTCCCAAACTGCCAGCCATCCGTTACGAAGACAAAATGGCAGCCATTTTAAGCAATCACACAAAAAAAAATTTTTTATTTTATTTCTGTAATGGACATTTTTGCCACCTACAGCAATGTTTCACAAACTACTAGAAACTAGATAACAGCTGTGTTACTTTAGAATTACATTTGCTATTTATATGATTGTCACATGTATTACTAATGTGAAGCGCTATCTACACTAATGGCGCTATATAAATAAAGACATACATTAAGACTGGAAGTGAGGTTTAAAGTGGGTGGCACTGCGGTTAGAAAAAACGAAAATCCCCTACACCACTTTTAATAGAACATTAAAACAAATTCGACAACTTTTAAAAATGTGTCAATTTTTTTTACAAATAAAGGGCCTCATGCAGAGAGCATCGTTATTTCGAAATTCGCCATTTTTTGTTCAATTTCGCGCAGAAACCGGCATAAAATGGCGAGTTTCGAAAAACGCGCCATTTTGTTTTTTCTATTGCTAAAACTCGCCTCGCGGCTGGCGAGAACATCCATCTCGCCATTTTTAAAACTCTCCGAATGCAGAGAGGTGCGAACGGCATGTAGCGGCTGTTCGCGCCAAGAAAATGGCGCGATTCTCGCATTTTTGCCGCGCCAGGAAAAGATGGCGCTCGCCGCCTATAGTAAAGGGGAAAAAAAGGCGCGAATTTGTTTTTACACGTTTCTGAAGCGCGCATCTCGCCAATTTAAACTCGCCACACGCATCCATGTTAAACATAGCAGAATTCGCACTTTTCTGCATATGGAGAATAAAACTCTCCAAAAAAGCTACTTTTTATGAAATTCGCCAATTTTAAAATTCTATGCTCTCTGCATGAGGCCCAAAATATGAAGACACCCTACATGAGTGATTATTTTAGCATATATATTAGAACTGAATTATGTTCGTGTTCACTTTTATTCCCTCTTTGTGTTAGACTAAAGTAATAACTTACAACAGGTTGAGAAACATGCAGTATATAAAAACTTTAAAGCCAATACATTTGAGCACTGCTAAATTATAATTCCCCGTAAAGTCCTGTGCATTTAGCAGGAGGTTGCTGCCCTCTAGTGGTAAATAGCAAAAATTTGCCAGTATAAAAGACCCAGCTGACTCAATTAAATGTAGAACAATTAAACCCTTTTTATAAACTATTTTTAACTACATAATAGACTACTGCTGCGGTGCATTATCTTAAAGTGCGATCACACCTAAAAATTAACTTTAAAGCAAACCTATGAAAAACTGATTGTGTGAAAAACTAAATTACCCAAATTAAATGTACTTCATTACAAAACTCAACATTGTTTTAGGCAGGGGTAATGTACTCCAGAGCTACCAATATCCCTACTTCAGCACAGGTGATTCAATCAGTGGCTCAGTCAGACTGAGGCACCTGTGCTGAAGCTGGGATATCCTTAAAGCCTGACACGGGCATGGGGTGTGTTTCAGATTTACTTTGTATTTGCGAGGCGACACTTACCTCTCTCCTTAGTAGGGGAAGCGATATTATTATACAGGAGTCAGTGTATATAAAAAAGGAAAATATTGCTCTGCTTAAGTCAGTTTTAAGGCTTAATGTACAGTCACCTAGCCAAGAGGTACGCAAACGGGGGTGTGCAAGATTTTCCAAGGAGAGACGCTGGGCCCACGCTCTTCCGAGGCAATTAAATGCCGGGGGAATCGCGTGAGGCCTCTGCAACTTCCCTTAGGTGAAGTGTTGCCATGGCAACGCAGCATCAAATGATGCATGACCCCACAGAGTCATTTGACGCCGAAGACAAGGTAAGGAGGTGGGGGGAGGGGGAGAGCAAGAAAGAGCAGACAGGGGGTGCAGACTGAAAAGTTCTCTAGATCAGGAGTGTGGAGAAGTAAATAAGGTTTCTACAGGCTTTTTGCCTCTGACTAGATAATTTGGATAAGTTTTATACAGACTATAAAACCTGGAACCAAACTTTTGTAGCCATGCCATCTGCTTCCCTCCTGGTACAATCAGGCTGCCGGTAGTTGATATGGGGTTTTCCCCCCTCCGAGGAGCTGCACTTGAGTGACAGCGGGAGGCAGTGACATCCAGCCTGGGCATGACCAATCATGAGCCAGACCTGGTGCCCTACCCCTGGCAGTACTACTCCAAATTCAGTAGTGCCTCTACCCACGAGAGGCAGGTCACACAGCCAAGAGCTGAGTATTGGGCCTTCTCTGGTCCTCTTCCCTTCGGTGGAGAGAGCATGGACCATACCTCTGCTAGAGGGGCAGGGAAGAGCTAGGACTGCTGTGGGTGCCCTTGGCTTGTAGTGAAGGTCCAGGGACCATCCTTCAGTGGTAGCGGAGAGTGACTGTTTTGGGCAGAACCTGCCATGTACTGTGTTGCACAGAGACAGTTTGCATATACCTCCGGCCTGGTTTGTGATCTTGGGGGGCGAAGAGGTAAATCGGTTCTACCATGGGAGATAATCTTCAGTTCCCTTGAGCCTACAGAGGCACTGCACTGGCTAATGAATACATAGGGTATGAACCCCAGTCCTGTGTCTCCACTACCATCGGCGGACAACTCAGCCCTTCAGTTACCAGCAGGTATCATGCACCCCACGATCCGTAATGGCCAAATCTCCCACCGGGTGGGGGAAACACGGTTACACTTTGAATAGACAAATGTGTGGGATTAGCAATATTAAAATGAACAGCTGTGTTGAATGAATCCCTATGGTGGAAGAGATTAAACAAAAACACAAGAATGACAGAACAAAATTTCAGTACTGTACAAAAGTGCTTTATGGATATCAAAATGTTTCAAAAAAGTATCAGGCCATAGAAAAAAAATACAAATTTAAATGTTACAAAAAATGTCGCATCAGGAAGCCAAAATATTTCCTAGCAATATCAACATGTGTAGGAGCATTATACAAGTTATGATCTTGGTTTGGGTCAGTCTCAACCATATATAGCTCTCCTCCATGCAAGTCCTCGAAATTGGGTTTAAAGGTTGCAGGGTCAAAGGCCGCCCATAAAGTATATCTATAATCGATGGTGCGGATGGAATAGCCCATGATTTTAATATCTTTCAGATCGGGCAGATCGGAGTTCCACTGAGGAATGTCGGAAGGTCGGGGGTAACAGCTATATGCAACAGATTCCACAATGTCACAGTCATTGGCATCCGAGATATTGAAGTGCGAAGCAATGCTCCGCCCCTCCGTGCAGAGCGCCGTACCAAACGAGGGCTGTGGGCACGCAGGAGGGGCGGGGAGCCCGGCCAGTTCAGCGATGGTGGAAAACAGAGAAACCAATTCAACAACAATTTTCCTGGATTTTCCTGTGCAGAAAAAAAAATAAAATAAATTGGACTTGTCATTCAGATTTGGCTTTCCAACAATACTATTTACATCTTGAGGCCTTGTATAGTAGTCTTTAAAATGGACTCACTTTGGTCATAACTGTTGGTATGCGATTTCTTACCAACACACAACTGCTTGGATAAGTAGTATTGGAGCACAAGGATTATGCATGTAGAATACCTTTACAAATTTGCTTTAAAACCCCCATAAGTAGGAATTGCTGACAGGTTTCAAGTGTGACAATCACAGATACAATACTATAAAAATGGTTTTTAAGATTTACAAAAAAAAAAAAAAAAAAAAAAAAAAGTGTATGTGGCGAGCACGCACGTTCTAAATGAAACTTGTGTTGTCACTGAAATTGTATTTTGATGGAATGAAAGGCTTGAGTATAATTACAATTTCAGCAACACAACAGAAAGAAGAACACACACACACACACACACACACACACACACACTTTTTGGTATGCTTGACATCCACACCCGAACTACAACTCCCAGCAGGCAGCCAACGAATTACAATGATGTCACTTCCGGTACTGCGCATGCGAAGTCACTCACTCCGTTATCAGTTCCGTTCAGAGTTATTTCCCCTATGAGATTTTTGCAGGCGCAGTGCCAAAGAAGTTTCACTTCAAAAGTGAAGTGCAAATCTAGCACCGAGTCATACATTGCAGAGCAAAGGCGTTTAAAAGCAGAGAAGGGTTGATTTAATACAGGTTGAGAAAAAGTAGAACGATACAGATACAATTAGAAGACTATAATCTTATAATGCAGGAGTAACCAACTTCCGTCAGTCAAGGGACCACCAACAGGTCAGGTTAAGGATATCCCTGCGTCAGCACAGGTGGCTCAGTCTTCAATTGAGCCACCTGTGCTGAAGCAGGGATATCCCCAATACATAGCCTGTTGGTGGCCACTCCTGCTATAATGGAAGAGTGTTGGGGAGAAAGTTTGCTATAGAAGATGTTACACCTCACCTGGAAGTCTCCTCCCTGGGTTGTAGCTAAAAGGGTCCCTGTACGTAAAAACAGACTGCTCTGGTTGAGGAATAGTATCAGTCACTCCTGGTACATAGAACATCAGGGGCACCCGAGTAGCTACGTCGAAGTTGCTGTACTTTGCCCATTCTCCATGCTCTCCCAATGACCACCCTGGGAGAAATAAGCAAGGAGGGTAAGAACATAATAAATGCATAGTATGTATGGTAAGAATGTGCCACTAAAGGTTTACCATGATCGGAAGCGAACACAATGATGGTATTATTAGAAAGCGCGAGGTGATCCAATGTACTCAACAACTCTCCAATCTGGGTGTCTAGGTAAGAAACGGAGGCAAAATAACTCTGGCGCATCAGAAGCTGCAAAAAAACAAGCAAAACCCCACGCCATTAGTGACGTTACACCATCAAGTGTTAAAAAACAAGCTATATTTTATGTGCAAATATATATGGTAAAGAGAAGAAATACAAGAGTACTTCAGTTTAAAGGGCTGTTTACTTTAGCAGATTCTGCCCATGCTTATTTAACCATGAAAAACAAGACCACATTCAACAAAACAGGCAACATGCAAAGAACAGTTAAAATAAATATTTTTCTTAACATAGGACTATACAACTATCAGGTCATTTAACTAATTACACTCACCTCCCTAAAGCTTTGAGAGGGGAGGAAAAAAAAAAAAAAAAAAACATCTCAAAAGGATTTGAAAATGACCCAAAGTGGCATTTCCTGACTCAATTTACAATTAAGAGCCGCGTGAGCTTGTGCTGTTATAACTGTATGCACTAGTCATACACCTTAAAGCATTCACTCGCAGTTCAGGAATGCCCTTCCCATGAACATGTTGCAGTCTGTAAACACCAAAGACAGAATAGAGAGAGTGTTGAAAGAGCCATTAGGAGTACCTGGAAATGCGTCGGAATAGGACCATATGGAACGCTGATATTTAATGCTTGCACATCCTCCCGCTCACGAATATCCATCCATGGATTGTAAGCAACAGTAGGTAGTTTCTTCGGAACGTCCGGGTCAGATGCCAACGAAATGTTTTCTATGGGATATAACTTTAGGAACTCCTTAAAAAAATTAAATAATAATAATATTTAACACATACAACAATAGACTAAGATGATCATTACAGTTAATTGTGCTTCTAAAATGGTTCCTTATTAATAGAATAGATGGTTTATAAACAAGGAACATCCAAAAAGGCCCTGGCACCATTTGACTTTGTATTAAAGAAAACCAGGTAACGTGTACCCGGGCAAAATCAATTATTGTACCCGGCCGGGTACCCAGTTATCCGGATGGCATTTACCTGCAAGGTGAGGAAGACCGTGGCAACATGTGGATGCCGCAGCAGTTCTGGTGGCAGCAACAGAATCCGTGTTCAGCCGGTGGGAGCAGCAGGAATACAGCACACAGCTGATACCAGTGTGAGCTGGGGAACCATGTGGCAGGAGTGTTCCTATTGGATAGTCGGCTCCTCCCCGGCTATCCAACAGGAATGCTCCGATCACATGGTTCTCCGGCTCCCACTGGTGTCAGCTGTGTGCGGTCTTCCTGCTGCTCCTGCTGGCTGAATGTTGACTTCTGTTGCTGCTCTCAGATGTCACTGCGGTCTTCCTCACCGTCTACACCTTCCGCTGCCTGCAAGTGATGAAGTATTTTAATTTAGTGACAATACCCGGCACTGGGCCAGCCCCCTGCTGCCGGGTTCGGGTAATGTCCAGGTAGCTGAAGTGCCGGGTACCAGGTAATTTCCGGGGGACACACGCACACACTAAAGTAAAGTAAACTTTCTTACTTTAGGAAATCTGAATGGGATATGTGGCTTATGATAGCCAACAGCGAGGAAAAAGGGGGCGTCCTGCCGTTTCACAGTCTGCAACAGTCTGATGGCTTCTTGCGTGCTTTGTATATCAGGTAAGGTTCCCTCGGGGACCTCTGAGACATCCACGGGACAAACCAGGTTGGCATGAAGGTCACCAGCTTTACCCTTACAAGTCTACGAAAAGCAAACATCACACGGTAATCAGGATATAATAT
Organism: Ascaphus truei; assembly: GCF_040206685.1. Taxonomy (NCBI): domain Eukaryota; kingdom Metazoa; phylum Chordata; class Amphibia; order Anura; family Ascaphidae; genus Ascaphus; species Ascaphus truei. Next base: position 41,673,310 of record NC_134498.1, read on the forward strand.
GGCAGAAAGACAATCATATACACTGGATGGAAAATCCTCACCTTCGTGTTCTCGTACTTTTCAGAAGAGGGGTGGAATGCACGAGTTGACCAACTGTATGGATAGTCATCGCTATGATTCGATGAAATACCTGGGACGGAAGAGGAGGGTAAGAAGAATTATATGGGACTGGTTTAAAAAGCATCACATCTTCGGTATGCTGATTCAACACAATCATGTCAGTGACTGCTGCAGTATAATGGATTACCTGCAAACCCACTTATTTCACACAGCTAACAGCAAACAGCAAACATTGGTTGCCAAGATTTCATTGTTATAGAAACACCATTGAATTTACCCTTCTAGGTTTTTGCCACCATTTACAAAAAAAACATTTCTACAAAGAAAATAGTATAATTTCAGTTACATAGTAGATGAGGTTGAAACAATAATAAAAAAAAAGCGACATCCATCAAGTTCAACCTATACTAAATGTGATCAATTTTCATAGGAAAACAAAAACACTGCACGCCAAGGTGGCAAACAGCTGGTCACTAACAACCCAGTGTTTAGGATTTAGAATGAATTGGGAACGTAAGGTAATGTGTGTCCTGTTTTCAAGTCTCACAGTTTAGGGTTTAAGTGGGGGGTTAGTACATGCTCAAAAAAATAAAATTATTGAGTAGCAAATTTACTATATTTGGGGCCACAAGACATTTTCTGGTGCAAGAACACCTTACTGTCAATTTCTGCATGTCCTCCTCCCTAGCAAAAGCCGAAGAAGAAACCACATCACATGAATAAGTTGCTACAGGAAGTTCGAAGTCTCCCAAATCAGTGAAACGACTCAATCCAACGTTAGGCTGGGAAAAAGTCCAGGCCAGAATAGCGATAAGTGGGGTAACAGCAACTCCCCTTTATGTGATACCAGTGGGCATTTAGTAAGGTTTTCCTCAGCCATGTTCGTGACCATTTTCCCCCGACCTCTGGCCGACATGGAACTGGCTAAAAATGTGACCATAACACTTGATTGACCACTGTCCCTTCCCCAGCTGCCAAGGTAAAGGACAAACTTTTATAAAGAACAGAAAGATTTACAAGAACCTTTTTTTCAGCCACGTGGGACCAAAGTGCGAACATCCTTGCAATGTAGTTTTCAAAGAAGGTGCTAAACACCACATCAAATCGCTCACATTTACCTGGGTGGAACACTTTCCCGACAGACATGGTGACATAACCGTGTTCTTTAAAGTACTGAGGCATGGTTGAGAAGTTCCCTGCATGCTGCCTCCAGTAGGAATTAAAGTCAAAAAGCCGAGTCGTGTCGGGCCTTCGGCCGGTTAGGAAGGACACCCTGCTCGGAGCACACACCGCTTGCTACAACAAAGAACAGGACAGCAAGGATGTTATGGTGACTCATCACAGAAGATGACACCCATGGCAGGCTCAATTTGTTCATTTTCTGCAAAATATCAAGTTCTGTAACACAGTGTCACCTCAGCCATTAAGCAGTAATAAGGACACAGCCACTTTTTAAATTGCTAGCTTTGTTGGTGACACCATCCGTCTTTTTTTTTAACTATATTATTATTCTCCATTTCAAATCAAATCATAATTTTATTTTTATTGCACAGCGCCTGGGAGTGAAGATTGACTCTGCAGGTGGCTTACCTGTGCATAAGCGTTAGTAAATAGCACACTTTTAGACGCCAGCTGATCAATGTTCGGGGATTTCACCACGCTGTCACCATAACAGCCAAGACTCGGGCGCAGATCATCAACAATTAAGAGAAGTACATTGAGACCACCTGAATTCACAAATGCAAGTACCTTTTGTTACAATACAGGCAGATATGGAGCTAGCGGACAAGGGTCTTAAAAAAAAAAAAAGTGCTAGATTGTATATTTAAAAAACAGTGAAACAAAGATCTCCTAATCTTACATAGCAAGAAAAAAAAATGTTCTCATTTTGAATAGAAACAGATTAAAAATATGTATACAGGCATACCCCAGTTTAAGGACACTCACTTTAAGTACGCGAGTAAGGACAAATCGCCCAATAACAAACCTCAGCTCACGCATGCGCCTGTCAGCACGTCCTGAACAGCAATACCGGCTCCCTACCTGTACCAGAGCCTGTTACAAATGCGTTATTTACATCAGTTATGTACGTATTGGACGATTGCAGTACAGTACATGCATCGATAAGTGGGGAAAAGGTAGTGCTTCACTTAAAGTACATTTTCGCTTTACATACATGCTCTGGACCTATTACGTACGTTAATGTGGGGTATGCCTGTACTGTACATTAGTGCAGGGGTGTTCAACTCCAAACCTGAAGCCCCAGTCAGGTTTTCAGGATATCCCAGCTTCAGCACAGGTGGCTCAATCAGTGGCTCTGTCAAAACCACCTGTGCTGAAGCAGGGACATCCTGAACAACTGACCTGTTGGAGGAGAGCACACCCCTGCATTAGGGTTTCATCATGACAGGTACTGTAACCAACGCAATTGTATTTGCGCACACACACACAACTTTAAAAAAAAATCACCAGTGTACAGTTACCACAAACCAATGAGATCAGCTTTTTGATTTTAAAAAAAAGAGACTGTCCTTTTATATTGCTCCAGCAACAGAGAAAGGGCAAAGCAGAATATTATGTTAATTAGCTACTCCATACATGAATTAAATACAATAGAAATAGCCTGCTCAGGTGCTTGCTCACACTGGCCACACACATTGCCGCATTGTGTTTCATCGTGGCCAGCGTGAGCGCACCCGCCCAGCGTCACCCTGGACAAGGCCTAAATAAAGCTTGTCCTATTATATCAATTGTTAGTCCAAATTTAAAAATAAAAAAAAAAGTGGTTATCACCCAATACTGAAGTACTCATTTACCCAGCAATATTACTCAATAAAGAAACACTGCAGCTACATAAAAATCAAACCAACTGATAATTATTTAGCAATCAGCTTCCTAAGCATAATAAACCCGCACAGTAATAACCAACATCATAATAAGGGGCAACATGACCTGGCTGAGACTCCTTTCTCTGATCGTGCTGTTCACATGTAGCAAACCCAGCAACAAAGCAGCAAGTGACAAGCAGACTAACGATGGGGATTCCTGGGGTGAACCCTCTCAGCAGCGTCCAGGCCATGCTTGTTTTAATAACTTCATGCAGCAACACTCCCAGGAGGGCCTGTCTCTGCCAGCCACACTCTCTCACTGCTCAGCTGATACAAAGCATGGGACCGCTGCTTATTTATAACCTGCTTCCTGCAGCACACATGTGACTTTCCCTCTTACTGGTTCAATGTAACAGGATCTTGATTGGATCTTGTATGTGACCCAGTGATTGGTTAGTTGATCTGGACCAGAGCTTTTGCAGTTTATGTGTGGTAGTAATTATTGGGCAGGGTCTTTTAAAGTCAGGGTTTAGTTATTGAAAGCATCCCAGGGTTCTGTGACATTAAAGCCACAGATACAGACTGTTCTGCAGATATGTCTTAGGAATCTGTTGGTTTCAAACGCAGGGTGGCTGTAATAGAGTGTTCTTCAGGGCTTGTGCTGAATAAGTATATGTCCAGCAGCCCATATACTGTAGAATTATATAAAATGAAATATAATATTGTTATATGCAGCCCCACATACACTGCAGAACGGTATAGAAAATAATTTTTATATGTACAGCCCCACATACACTGCAGAACTATATAAAATATAATATTGTTATATGCAGCCCCACATACACTGCAGAACTGTATAGAGAATAATGTTTATATATGACGCCCCACATACACTGCAGAACTATATACAATATAATAGTGTTATATGCAGCCCCACATACACTGCAGAACTGTATAGAGAATAATGTTTATAGATGACGCCCCACATACACTGCAGAACTATATACAATATAATAGTGTTATATGCAGCCCCACATACACTGCAGAATGGTATACAATATATGTTCAGCACTATATACACTGCAGAACTATATAATATTAACAACATTACATATTAGAATAATAATTGTATAACTCTTATTAACTCATTCCATCCCCTTCCAGGGGTACCATGCTGGTTCTGCAGTAGTGATGATAATAGAGGCGCAGCAGTGGTATGGCCAGTCTGTTTGCAAAGGAAGGCTTGCGCATTGTTTGGTGTATTTACGGCCGCGGGATGCTGGGAGTTGTAGTCCGGAAGTTGCCGTGCTGTGTCCGCTCCGTACAGAGAGCAGAGGCCGGCGGGTGACAGCATGAACCTCAGGGGTCTCTTTCAGGACTTTAACCCCAGGTGAGGGGGCGGGAGGGGGTCTGCGCCGGCTGCACAGATCCTGCCGGAATAGGGGAGGCCGGGGAGATGAGGCCTAGGAGAGGGGGAGAGAGGATAGGAGAGGCCGAGGAGATGAGGCCTAGGAGAGGGGGGATAGGGGAGACCGGGGAGATGAGGCCTGCGGGAGGCTGGGGAGATGAGGCCTAGGAGAGGGGGGGATAGGGGAGATGAGGCCGAGAAGAGGGGGAGGATAGGAGAGAATGGAGCAGACCAGTGAGATGGGTTGTCTTTAAGCAGCATTCCTCATTGCCATTTTTATTTAGTATTTTTTCCTCATCTTGCCTTTTTTTCAACTCTGTTTTTATTTTTAAATCTGATGCTTCGTAGTGGAGATAACGTGTTTTCAAACATTAAGTGTCCGGGAGGTTAAAATGGAGCTCCCCATAGAGCCCAGTGAAGTCTAAAGGTTATATAAGGTGAAAGAACAAGCGCAAAAAAACGGTGAACTGGAAGGATACGTAATAGTCCAACTACGTAGATTTCCTTGATGGGTGCCGCACCGGACCGCAAATGGGTTCGTTCAGAGCCACTTGTGTGGTTTGAGGAAGGAGGTTCCAAATGCACACAAGCTCATCAAAATGGGAAATATATAGAGAAAAAGTGGAAAAAACACAATAGTATAATACTGTATAAAACAGTCAAGGTAAGAAAGTAATGCACTCACATTGGGCGAGGTTAAGCGAGCATTTCGGTTGTTAAGTAAACCACACTGATGTTCAGGAATCTCCGCTGGCAGGATATATCTGGTGGTGTAGACCTTCTCCAATAGCAGGACTCGCAGCGTTAGTGCAGGATCCTCAGCAGCAGGATATTCCTTTGGTTGAAAGAGATAGTTGGGAAATCCACGTTATGTGAGCTGCTAGCCAGAAGGATTTCCCAACTAACTCTTTCAACCAAAGGAATATCCTGCTGCTGAGGATCCTGCACTAACGCTGCGAGTCCTGCTATTGGAGAAGGTCTACACCACCAGATATATCCTGCCAGCGGAGATTCCTGAACATCAGTGGGGTTTACTTAACAACCGAAATGCTCGCTTAACCTCGCCCAATGTGAGTGCATTACTTTCTTTCCTTGACTGTTTTGTACAGTATTATACTATTGGGTTTGTTACCCTTTTTCTCTATATATTTCCCATTTTGATGAGCTTGTGCGCATTTGGAACGTCCTTCCTCAGTCTAAAGGTTACCATGGTAACATCTGACTAAAAAAGAGCAGGGCATTCTAAGGGGGACAAGATACTCATTATATGTGTTTAACTCATAGGCGTGTGGGGAGATTGCTGCTTTAAACCGTGTGTATATATATGTATAACTGTATTTATGTAGCTGCAACAATGTATGCAGCACTTTACAAAATACAATACAGGGTAAATAAATCACAAACAATGGATGTACGGGCAACAGGTAAATGACAGCATAAGGCAAAGGGAACCCTTCCCCAAAGACCTTCCGATCTAAGTGATGTGATGGAAGACTTACAGACACCGTAGGAGTAAAAATTCATTATTAGAAGTGCAGTCAGGTGAGGTCGAGTGCATCTAGAGTTTGGGGTGGAGGCGCAGAAAGTTTAATGATGTGCTTCTTTTAAGAGGTGGGTTATCAGCTGGGCTTTAAATGTGGAAAGTGGAGGTGCTTGATGAATAGTAAGTGGACGAGCGTTCCATATGTAGGGAGAGATTAGTGAGAGAGGTTTAAGACGGGGGAGGGCTGCAGAGTAAAAAGGTGTAGAGATAAGACAACCTTGGCTTGAGAGTGAGACCAGTAGGGGTGTAACAAGAGATCTGAGTTAAGATATATGGAGGTGTAAAGCCTTAAAAGAAAGGAGGAGGATTTTGACGTTTATATAGAAGTTTATAGCAAGCCAATAGAGAGTGTTCAGGGGTCTAAAGCAGATACGCACCTAGATGGATGGATTGTAAAGGAGAGCGGTTTGAGGCATGTAGGCCAGATACTATTTTTTTGTAGTTATCAATACAGGAGAGAATAAGGGCATTCATTCATTAGTGTTTTAGTAGTAAAACATTGGAAGGGGCGTATCTATTCTCTGATGTGACAGGTTAACACTTTAGACCCAGGCTAGCCTGTAATACATTGCTCTGCAATATGTTGCTTGCCACTTGGGATGATTGTAAACATTCATGCTTTGAGATGTCCATATTGTATAATTTATTTCTAAATCAAACCTGTAAATCAGAATGAACAAATCACTGTATATTAGCATGTATACAGTGTAACATTTTTCTCCCGTTTGCCATTTTGCAGTAAATTTCTGATCTACGCGTGCTCGTTGCTGTTTTCCGTTCTCCTGTCCCTGCGTCTGGATGGTATTATTCAGTGGAGTTACTGGGCAGTGTTTGCGCCAGTATGGCTCTGGAAGCTAATGGTCATTATAGGGGCCACAGTGGGCACCGGTGTGTGGGCACGAAACCCTCAATACAGGTATGATGCAGAAATTACTACAACATAACCCATCAGCATAGATTTAGAAAGGCTGAATATACACAGATTACCATAAAACAGATATTTTCTGTTTTGTCAGGTAACAGCAGATTTATAATTTTTTCCGTGTCCACCTTTGCTTCTACAGGCAATTCTGTCATTACGTCTTGGAAGCCCAGATGTTTGTGGCACTTTGTGTAACATTAGACTTTTTGCCACTCCGTTACGCTCAGAACGTTTTTACTTCGACATACATACTCCTTTGTCCGTTTTCTAAATGTGAGCGTTTGAAATAACATTACAGGTATATCCTTTTATAAATGTACATTACTCCTCTCTGCAGCATATTGTATTGTGCCAACTGGTTTAGGGAACAAGGAAGTCGTACAGGTTGGCCCACTGCATGTAAGTGGTTCAGATGTACCGTGTACCATGTTGATGCAGTTCTACATTTTAACAAGTCTGCTGCTTTTCTGTGCTGATTACTAACGACTCAATCTTTGTTCTTTTCTGTCTTCATACTATAGGGCAGAAGGTGAAACCTGTGTGGAGTTTAAAGCGATGCTCATTGCAGTTGGAATCCACTTGTTGCTGCTTATGTTTGAAGTTCTTGTCTGCGACAGAATTGAAAGAGAGAACCACTATTTTTGGCTGTTGGTCTTCATGCCATTGTTCTTTGTGTCTCCAGTGTCCGTAGCAGCTTGTGTGTGGGGCTTTCGGCACGACAGATCTTTGGAGGTAAGTAAAGCGGATCTATTCTCGAAAGGTGGAAGCCGCAATCGCACCCAATTTGGCTATTGCGTTTTTCGCAGAGTTAAAACCACGAAGTCCTCCGGGGGTGAACTGTGCTGTTCTTCACTACGGGTACTCCCTCATTCCAAAGATACTTACCGGTTTAGTTACTAGTCCCCCTCGTGGACATTTAAACTTCATGTTGGACTGCGGGAATCGCAAGATCCGACGGCCAGTTTTGATTTCCCTAAAGGGGAGAAAAAAGCAGGCAACTTAATCATTAAGTATCCTGGGAATTGAGGGAACCCTGGAGATAGAAATAGCACGGCTCAGCTCGAGGGCATAAAAAGGTGAGGCGGGATTGCTGCTTTTACTGCTCCTATTTAATTGTCTGTGAAGACATCAGCCCCATATACCAGAAGAACGCAGAAAAATAGGACTAGAATCTTCTCCAACACGAGACGACAACGGCATGGTATATTGAGTAATGGTCAAAGAGTGAGAACTTACAGGAGAAATCTCAGTGCTCAGACGGCCCTTCTTTGCCTTTTCACTCTTACCCTGAAGAAGTTACTCTGTGCATTTTTAATGTGACAATGGCCTTTTGCCTAAAATCTGTAGGTTGGGGCAGTTTTCATGCGTTTTTGTTTTTTTATTTGGGTTCCTAGACATGTAGATTCTCTGTATCATCAAACACATTGAAACACTTTTTGTTTTCAATATCTTTAACCTGGCCTGTTGGTGGCCCTTGAGGACTGGAGTTGGCCAGCCCTGATGTATTCTATTTTGAGAGAGGGGTTGTCACCTATGGCCCAACTGAGAGCACGTGACCTGTATACGGGACCAAGGTTAATACTTCGCTTGCAAGCGGTCCCACTTATCACCTCCACAAAGGTTCCTCAAATGAGTAACATCTCCCCTTTATATAACATTATATAAAAATACTGTGCTTAGGTTACAGAAAAACAGATCATAAGAACATACAGTTACAATAAATGCAGAACAGTTTCTCAAAATATAAAGGATCAAATATCAAATAGAAATCCCTATACTGTACCTTACCCAAGTGCCATAGGTTTTCTCCCAGAGAGGTCACTGGCGCAGGAAGATGAGATATCACGTATTTGGTCCCAAATACATCTTTGGTGAAATCTAATTTTCATAATCTTTTCCCAGACTTAAACACATTCTTTCCTCGTGGAAACAGAATAAGCTCATCCCCCATCGTAAATCGGCTGTTAGATTGACAGTTCTATAATAGCATAACAACAAAAAAAACCTTTTACAAACAAAGTTAAACTCTTCAATATCTAAATGTACTTATTATGCAGAGGAGATGGCGTTGCATGATATTCTCATTTTTAATAAACACACTCTTGGGTTGAATACTTTCTTAGCTACGCCTTTTTACCGTTTTAAAATTTGAAAGGTAATTTTAGCCATTATCTTTTAATATAAGCAAGTGAAAAGAGTAACAAAAACCCACTCTCATATTCCTCCTCTTGTAAGTAAGCACATCTGAGAATCGCAGCGTATTCTTCCTGAGTCCTGCACTCGTAGTGTAACCAGAGAAAGATGATATATCATTATCCATCATCCCTTTGTCAATCCACTGCTGGATCAAGGCCTTCCCAATGGTCTTATAGGTACTGCGGTGGCAAGCCACTCTTCTCCACGTTGCTCCAACAAATGTATATATTGCGATAATTGGAACAAGTGGTCCCCTGGAACTGAAATGCGGTGCTCCAAGCAACACATGGATACCCCAGTTCTGAGATATTTAATTTTGAAATTCCTTTTCTTGTTCTGGAGAAACAATTTGGCCATTGGGGCAGTCTTAGCAAGGCTCTGGCAGTCAGTTGAAAGATGAGATTCCATCTCCCAATTGGGTGACCCTGTTACTGATAAAGGTCTAAAAAAAAATCAAAAACGAATAGACAATGCCGTTCTGTCGCTAACGAAATGGTTTTATTTGTGCAAGCTATCGAGATTCTTCCGGCGGTGTTACAATGGATAAAGCAAGAAAGGTTTTTACTTAAAAACAGTGCATCCTAGAATGTATCTGACTGAGGCCTATCCCTCCCCTTGTGCAGTATGCGATTTATGACTTACGGTGTTAAAAGGCCTGTGTGTGTGTGTGTGTGTGTGTGTGTGTGTGTGTGTGTGTGTGTGTGTGTGTGTGTGTGTGTGTGTGTGTGTGTGTGTGTGTGTGTGTGTATATATATAAATTATAAAGCGCCCACAGTGTATACAGCGCTTTACAAAAGGTGTGCGTGGGAGTGTATACCAATGGTGTGGGTAGGTGTTGAAATGTAAGAGGGTGTTGCATTACTATTAATGTGTGTAGATACTATGTGGTCCCTATTGATAAATAGGGATAGAATTACATTGTACATATGTATGTGTAAGAGACAGCTGTGTGCTCATTCATATAGCGCAGTATGTATAGACATGGACCCTATATAAAGAAGTTTGCCAAAGAGCACATAAATGATCCACAAGACTTCTGGAACAGTGTTCTCTGGACAGAAGAGTAGAACTTCTTGGTCTCAATGAGAAATGTTATGTTTGGGGAAAACCAAACGCTGTGTTCGAACAGAAGAACCTCATTCCAACCGTCAAGTATAGTGGTGGGAGTGTGACGGTTTAGGGCTGCTTTGCTGCCTCAGGACCTGGACTACTTTCCATCATTGACACAACCATGAATTCTGCATTGTATCAGATGAGAATGTCAGGCCATCCGTACATAAGCTGAAGCCAAAGTGGGTCAGGATTTGAAACAGTTCTGTAAGGAGGAATGGGCCAAAATAGTTACAGGAAACACTTAGTTGAAGTCATTGCTACTCAAGGTGGCGCCACCAGGTGCTGAATCTAAAGGTTCACATACTTTTTCACACGTGGATATTGAATGTTGCATCATTTGTGGATAAATAAATGTTGACAAAGTATCATGGTTTTTGTGTCATTTGTTTGATCATATTATCTTTATTATTAGGATTTAGATTAAAATCTAATTACATTTTAAGTTTGAAAAATGAGAAAATCCTAAGGGGTTCACAAACATTTTTTCGCCACTGTAACGATTTCCCTTTTTTTTTTTTTTGCAGTTGGAAATCTTGTGCTCTGTAAATATCTTGCAGTTCATATTCATTGCACTAAGGCTTGACGGCATCATCAAGTGGCCATGGCTTGTAAGTCTTCCCTTTCTATTCTGCTCAAGGTGTTTATGGGGTTTATACAATGTTATCAGTAATAATCTCAATTACAACTGAAATATTTGCACTGCCATTAAATAACTATTGCACAAACTGAAATGACAAAGTTACCGTCCTAATATTTAACTTTACACGGGCGGGCTTTTGTGTCGGACGTTTAACCCCGTTGTTCCTGTTTGTTTAGGTGGTGTGTGTCCCGTTGTGGATCTTGATGTCCTTTCTGTGCTTGGTAGTGCTGTACTACATCGTGTGGTCTGTTCTGTTCTTACGCTCTATGGATGTAATCGCAGAGCAAAGAAGAACACACATTACTATGGCAGTCAGCTGGATGGCTATCGTGGTGCCATTGCTCACTTTTGAGGTATAGCCCAAGCTTTCTTTTCTACGTATACCTTTATTTATATAGCGCATCCATGTACATAGCACTTTGTTTCAGTAAAACATGGGACATAATATAAGGGTCTTGGCTCCTTCGGGATGCCTACTTACAGTGTACAGGCGAATAAGATAATAGCCAGGTTCTTGGATCAGGATATGCTGTTCGTGGAAATTTCTTAGAGCCTCCCAGCTCTCACCTGGCTGGGGTAGTGGGGCGAGAGCTGGGAGGCTCTAAGAAATTTCCACGAACAGCATATCCTGATCCAAGAACCTGGCTATTATCTTATTCGCCTGTACACTGTAAGTAGGCATCCTGAAGGAGCCAAGACCCCTACCCTTATCAAGATTATATGACAATATTGCACTATATTCTTTTTCTTCCTTTTTGAGGTGATCCTGATATATACGCTCCCTCTTGATCCTGGACAAATCTATACGCTTAAAGCGAATCCTAAACAGTTCCCACCAGAGGTTGAGATTTTATCTATCGCCTAACATTTACCTATTCTCAATTTCACTTCCCTCTATTTGGGATTTTTATTTATACTCTGTTGGTGAACTAAATCACTTTGATCTATTTAGTTCAAGTGGGTTTGAGCGCCTGTCAAATCACTTTGGTGTCTGCACATAATAATATAACACATCATGGAAATAAATGCTTCCGACATAAAGGTAACATTACGAAAAGAAGTCCCTGTTCCCAAAGAGCTTGCGATCGAAGTGGTAAGTAGGGAGAACTTGGACACAGTAGGAGAAACATTGAATATTTTACAACTGCCCTTCAAATCCATATTAAACCCGTATTTTCATGGGAAGATTCCACGAGTCTTGCAAAGTATTTAATGTAATTTTTGTCAATGTTTCATTCCCTCAGAGTTTTTGTATTTTTTTTTTTGTGGATATAAGCGACATGAAAACTATCGATTTTTTTTTTTTTAAATCTCTTTATTGGGTTTCCAAACATTATATTAAACAACAATATAACATTATAATACAATGCATGACATTGAAATACAGAAAATAAACATTTTACTCTAAATAGTTTTTTAGTATTTCACATCATACTGTTAATCTCCAAGTTATACGCAATAACACAATAATAAATAAATAAAACCAGACATAAATGTTTTCCTACAATTATATTTACAGCGATAATCATACACTTTCCAATCATAACTGGTTATGAGGTGATCCAATTGTCATCTCGCACTATCTAGAAAACGACATTTTTAATGCGTGCTGCTTCCACGTGCCTAATATCCCATGAGCTATTCTGCAATAAGAACGCCTACTGTTGGTAGTTAGGACAAGCGGGGCGTCATGCTGGCCACTTTGTCTCTTTACATTGGTAATCTTAACCCTAGTACTTACCAAAGTAAAGTACCACACACCAGTACCACTCAGCAGGGTTAGTGGCTGAGTATGTGGCAAACCTGTTCACGTCTAGAAACCATCTTTTTGGCGTGCCTTATATATACACTGTGTGACCCCTGAGCTATCTCTATCACAATGATGGTACGTTACTGCAGCAGTTAGTTTGTCTATAATGTGGCATGTAAGTAATTCCTATGTAATGTCCGTTACTTCTTTGCAGCTGTAATATAATATATATATAATATATATTATATTACAACCTTGAGGAAGGTTCCGTTTGCAGGAACCGAAATGTTGTTTTTTTGTGTTTCAATACACCTTTTTTGAAATTTCAACCCGTGTGTGCTGTCTCTCCTTACTGGACCATCATCTGGATATATATATATATATATATATATATATATATATATCCCAAATAAAGCACTCTGATCATGAAAAAGATATATATGGAATAAAAAAGGTTTATTAATCATGGACTGTGAAAACAAATAAAACACAATAAAAAACATACATATAAAAACAATACCAGACAGGGTAGATGCAATCTCAGATCCCAAATATCATATGATTCCATATATATCTTTTTCATGACCAGAGTGCTTTATTTGGGATTTCCTTCTTTTTGTGTATGTTTCTATTTCTCTTCCCATAGCACCGCCACTTTCCCTTATTTTGGGTTTATTTGTGGTTTTTGATCATAATTATAGTTTTTAGGTTTTGATGCGGTTATATGTGTGGTTTTATATATATATATATATATATATATATATATATACACGATACCGGTTGCAACACGACATCAAGGGACAGCACGCAGGTATGTAAATCATAAATTTTCTATATTTGATAAAAGACACAAAAAACGACGTTTCGGTCCCCCAGTGGGACCTTTGCACCACCTTGAGAAAGGTCCCACTGGGGGACCGACATGTCGGTTTTTGTGTCTTCTATCAAATATAGAAAATTTATGATTTACTTACCTGCGTGCTGTCCCTTGATGTCGTGTTGCAACCGGTATCGTATGGTCTGTTATTGCTTTATGGGATAAGCACCAAAACTTATTTATATATTATATATATATATATATATATATATATATATATATATATATTACATAACCCACATAAAAGCTGGTCGAACAAACAGAAATAATTTTTAGGGCGGGTTTACCGCAGAGCACAGATTGTATTTATATAAATCATTGAAAAAGTGAATGTCGATAACTTAAAGCTGTAAATTTAATATTTCTTTTTTTTTAATAAATAATATTTCTTTTATAGATATTACTTGTTCACCGTCTGGATGATCATAATGTATTCTCCTATATCCCCATATTTGTCCCTCTGTGGCTTTCATTAATAACTTTGATGGCGACAACATTTGGACAGAAAGGAGGTAATCACTGTAAGTATTGTACTAAAATAATGTCCTATATTAAAGTGCTGATATTTTGTAACTGAAAGTTACTCTCAAAATGATGGCGCCGCCAGAAGTCGTGTCTGCAGTGGGCCACATTTTGATAGGGCAACGGTGCTCATCGTCAGTCCTCAAGACCCCCCCCCCCCCTGATTAATCCACCAATGCTGAAGCAGGGATATCCTCAAAACCTGACCCTTTTTTGGGTGGGGGGGGGGGTCCTGCGGACTGGAGTTGAGCCCCAGAGGATTAATGCTGCAGGAGATCCCATATGGAAGAATGGCCACCCGCAGCGTGATCACGGCACACAACGTCTCCGGTGCGCAGACTTTTGCTTCATCGCCCACGGTGCCAGAGGCGGTGAGCCTTGCTACATCTGTGTATTGGTGTAATCCTGACGCACAAGGAAACACGTGAATCTGACAAACGCAGATCAAGAGTTACTCGCCCACGATTGTTCGATATATTCACATTCTGTTTGTATATTAAAGAGTATCAGAAAGATTTCCCCCTCTATTGAGCACTCAATCCTATATATGGTCTAGAGTTTGGACCAAAAATAGCCCTGCAGTATAATTCTGCAAAAATAACTGGTAAGTTTCCCAGAATTACCGTGGAAATCAAAAATAATAAAATTTTATTAATTCTACATAGAAGTTAAAAACACATATACATTATTAAAAATCCCCATACATATCTACCATACTCACGCTATTGTGCGACCTAACACTCATCTGCCACATTAGCATGGGGATTTTTAATAATGTATATGTGTTTTTAACTTCTATGTAGAATTAATAAAATGTTATTATTTTTTATTTCCGCGGTGATTCTGGGAAACTTACCAGTTATTTTTGCAGAATTATACTGCAGGGCTATTTTCGGTCCAAACTCTAGACCATATATAGGATTGAGTGCTCAATAGAGGGGGGAATCTTTCTGATCATCCTTTTGATCAACACTGTTAATACCATAACATTATCCTCCAGAGCACCTATCACTTTACTTCATTGTATTACCTATGGTGATGCGGTCTCACTCACTTATTTTCTGTATATTAAAGAGACATGACAAGGCGGCAGTTTTAAAAACATATATATAGGGTTGAAGCAGGGGGTCTTCGGAGCGGAACCCCGTTAATTTCAGCTATGGGAACCCCCTGCTTCCGGACATACTTGGCTCTGAATTAGGTGCCGGTACCTGCTCTCTGCTACCAGGGTTCACACTGTGTCCTCTGTTCAGAGCTCTCAAGACCTGCGGGCCAATAGGAAGCCGTCACATCATCGGTGAGACTTCCTATTGGCCCATGAGACGCGGGAGCATCAAACTTGAAAGTTCTGCTTGCTGAGCCGGAGCAGCCACCGGCACCAACTTCAGAGGTAAGTATCTCCGGAAGTAGGGGGTCCCCAGAGCTGAAATTAATGGGGTTCAGCTCCAGAGACCATGCATTACTTCTATATTTTTAAAAAATATATAATTTCCAGCTTGGATTGCTCCTTTAAACAGAGCAGTACTACTTACAGTCTTACTTTACAGATATAGGGATAACATGTAATAATAAAGTAGATGAGGGGGTACTGGCTAGGAGATATAGATCTATCGTAGCGTCAAAACGAAGAGACATTACGGATCTTCCTGCGCTCCTCGTTGCGATTCTGTTTGTATATGTTATAGGAATTTTCCTAGATGAGATTTCAGCACTTCGTCGATTGTGTGACAATGTTTGCGTGTGACATCACAATTATGAAGTCATAAGCATGTCATATTTTTTTTTTAAATCTGGCACATACTGTAAATAACGAACGTGTAATATTATACAGGGTGGTTTGGGATTCGCAAAGACTTCTGCCAGTTCCTATTAGAGATCTTCCCTTTCTTGCGAGAATATGGAAACATCTCTTACGATATTCATCACGAGGACAGCGAAGAAGCCGAAGAAACGCCCATCCCAGAACCTCCGAAGGTCGCGCCGATGTTTCGTAAAAAGGCCGGCGTTGTCATCACGCAGAGTCCAGGAAAGTATGTGGTTCCGCCTCCCAAGTTAAACATAGACATGCCGGATTAAGGAGAATTTACACGGCTCGCAGACTGGTTCACGGAAGGATTCGATGTTCTCGTGCAGAACCGATTTGAAGGGAAAAGCAGCTCATCCCTGCAATATGAGACCTTAAACGCTACTGACCTCATTTCCTTTTTAATTTCCTTTGTAGCCCTGTTTTGCAGCCTACAAATACTCATTGCAGTGTTTTTTATTTTGGTGGGGTTTTTTTTACATGAACCCCAATTATTTCACTTGGTTTGAGATTATGTAGCATTCATTTCAATCATTTCATCCTTGTTTTCCTTGAAGTATAGATATTTTAATGTCAATTGTTTGAATGCCCTTTTGCATCTCTGTATAGTGCAGCTATTGTATGTAGGAAAAGATCATGTGCTAGAAACGTTAGCACGTGAGTTCGGAGACATGTTTTGCATCTTATACCACTACGAACACTACAGTGTTTCTCCTTCATTCTGATCTCCGGCACAATATTGGTACATTTCCTTTGATCAATGATGTTTGAGCAACGTGGGTAGTCTTCTTTATAGATGGGGTGCTCAAATCCAGTCCTCAAGACCCCAACCCCCCAACAGGTCAGGTTTTCAGGATATCCCAGCTTCAGCACAGGTGCTGAATCAGGGACTGATTGTGCCACCTGTGCTGAAGCAGGGACTGATTGAGCCACCTATGCTGAAGCTGGAATATACTGAAAACAAGACCCTCCAACAGGTCAGGAGAACTGGAGTTGAGAACCCCTGCTTTAAAGCATGGGGCATACCTAATTTGCAGGGTTTTTTTCTCTAGATGTTAATCCATGCTTGTTTGTATAGTATTTATATGAACATTTTAGCAGTGTAATATATTCTGTTCAAAGTTATATTTCTGTACAGTATAAATTGATAAATACAAAGTATTTTTTTTTAAGTAAAGTTTGTAAAAATGCATATACATTATTTTTATTTTGTAAAAGTCATTTATTATTTACATTTTAAATGCAAGCATGTGGATGCTCCAGTGAAATGTAAAATCAAATAAGCCAGTAGGTATTTTGTTCCACACTGATAATCCAAGAATCACTTTTTAAGGAAAATGTTATATTTGACATAATGCATTGAAATAATTGATAAAACATTTTTAGGCTATAATAAAAATTAAGTTGTAACTCGGTTAATAATGAGAATTTTGATCTGTTATGTGTTCAGTAAATTATTTTGGTGCCTATATAATGGGATGGTGTTTTGACTGAATTAATAAGGTTAAATCTATCACATTTGTAACACACAGCTGTTTTATCCTGGGACACAAATTGACTTCTAAAGCAGGGGTGCTCAACTCCAGTCTTCAAGCCCCTCCCCCTCCCCCCAACAGGTGGCTCACTCAGAGACTCAGTCTTCGATAGAAGGACCCCCCTAAACCTAGTCTCTTGCGTTTCTAGCATGTACTAGAAAATAAAAGATATACTGCTTTCAGGGTGGCTGTATACAGGGGCGAGAACAAGTTTGTGAACCTGTAAGAGACATGTGCAAAGGTGCAACCAGGGAGACAGATTTGGGGAAATTAAACCATGGTTTTTATTCAGCCCGTCACTTTAAACAATGCAGGAAACACAAAATAAATAAACATCCTATCCATTTGTAAGGGCTGACTCACTTTCCCAGTCCCTGTCTGAAGGGCTGGGAGGCTAGGCCTCTTTCCAACCTATAACCCAAAAGTCCAAAGAAGCTACCTGTAAGGGAGCCCTTTATTTCAGTCTCTAGATCTGGGTTGGTGTCCCTTGAGGGGCCAGCCTCTAGCGGGTTCCAGGGTCCACTGTGTCCTGTAATAGAGGTATGGGTCTTGATGTCAGCACACAGTCCTTCTGTGCTCAGGAGTTCAAACAGGAGGTTTTTCTACAAGTCTGATTAGCCAGGTGGAGACTGGTTAATTGTCTTTAGCTGCAATTAACCATCTCCCTGCTGGAAGTATGTAAGTATGTATGTCTTTTTATTTATATAGCACCATTAATGTACATAGCGCTGCACAGTAGTAATACACGTGACAAAATAAAATAACAGATCATGGGAATATGTGCTTCAGGCACAAAAGTAAAATTTCTGAAGAGAAGCCCCTGCTTCGAAGAGCTTACAATCTAATTGGTAGGTAGGGAGAATGTACAGAGACAGTAGGAGGGCATTCTGGTAAGTGCGTCTGCTGGAGGCCAAGCTTTATGTACGGTATCATGTGTATAGTATTAGCCACAGTGCTACTCATATGCTTCTTTAAGCAAGTGGGTCTTAAGATGGGTCTTAAAGATGGATATTGAGGAGGGCATTCCAGAGGTGTAGGGCAGTCAGTGAGAAAGGTTTAAGGCAAGAGAGAGCTTTAGATATAAAGGGGGTAGAGAGAAGGCATCCTTGAGCAGAACGCAAGAGTCGGGATGGTGCATAGCGAGAAATTAGGGCTGAGATGTAGGGAGGGGCAGAAGAGTGTAACGCTTTAAAAGTGAGGAGGAGAATTGAGTGCGAGATGCATGATTTGATAGGAAGACAGGAGAGTGATTTGAGCAAGGGAGACGCTGAGACAGATTTAGGAAAGAGTAGAGTGATTCTGGCAGCAGCGTTTAGGATAGATTGTAGGGGAGACAGGAGAGGGCAGGAAGACCGGACAGCAGGAGGCTCCAGTAATCGAGATGGGAGAGAATGAGGGCCTGAGTCAGAGTTTTAGCAGTCGAGCAACAGAGGAAAAGACATATGTTTGTAATATTGCAGAGGAAAAAGTGACAGGTTTTAGAAACGTAAGTGCGTCTGCAAGGGGCCAAAGTTAATGTAAGAGGTGTTAATTATCAGCCATCGAGCTACTCATATGCTTCCTTAAGCAGGTGGGGTTTAAAGGTGGATAAGAGAGGGTGCTAGTCATATTGAGGGGAAGGGCATTCCAGAGGTGTGGGGCACTTGAGCTGTATGCAAATCACTCATCAGTGATTGCTACAGTGTCGCAACGGAACTGTGAAATGTGTAAAGATCCTCCTCTGGGGTTGTTTGGGATTCCTCCACTGTGCAGACCACGTGATGGCGTCAGTGATGTCATCCCTACGCGTTTCGTCACAGCGTGTGACTTCATCAGGGGTTGGGCTAGCTGCATGCTGAACACTGTTTTATAGCCTGTAAATGTCTTAACAGGTGATTATTAACCATGTGAGTGGTATAATCAGTGGAATTGGGAAGAAGGTTTTTGCAACTAAACAGAGGCTGCTGAGTATTTAAAAATCACAGTGTTCATACGTGTATAATAAAACTTTAAACATGACATGATAAAATTGTTAAAATTATTTCACCACATTTGTGTAAGAGCTTGCTGAAGGCAGCCTTAAACTTACATACATATACATATATATATATATATATATATATATATATATATATATATATATATACACACACACACACACATAATGTGAATGTACACATTCTATAAGTGGGTGAGTATTCATTAAAACCATAAATAATTCAAATTGACATGGAATATGTAACCGTAAGAACTAATACCAGATTAATAACTTTGAGAGATATTTGACATTTGTAGGCAAAAGAGCAGTACATAATGACATAGCAGGAAAACAAGAATGCTAGTGTCCAGACACTCATTTAGCCGCCTACGTTCCAGAGTATCCAGCTCATAGATCCAAAAAGATTAATTCTTACACAGGGATTTGAATCTATCACCCCCTAGTAACGTGGGTGGAATTTGTTCTAACCCCATTATTTGACGTGTTGTGGGATCTTTGTTGTGTACAGCTGCAGAGTGTCTAGAAACAGTGTGTGATTAACACTTATATTGCATTGCGCCTGTATTTAAAAAAAAAAATACGTGCACCCATGGTTCTCCTGGTACATACCATGTATTGTGGTCCACAGGCACGATACAACATGTGGGTGATATAAGTGCTAAGGCAGTTTATTCTACCTTTAACCACGTGCCCTTTATTTGTGAATGAGGTGAAGCTATTCACATCTTTGAGATGTTTACATGTTGTACATCTGCTTCTACCGCATTTGTAGTTGCCAGGTAGAGACAACAGAGATGTGGAAGAAGAATATTTTAGAAAAGACTAGTTTTGATTGAAGAAGGTTATCGTGGGAAAACTATGGAATTTCCATCATTATCATTGGGGTTCACCAACTTTCTTGTCATATATATATATAATTTGCAACATGATAAAGATAAGAATATAGGATGCAGCAATACTTATGAAAAAGGTGTTTCAGCTAAATGTGGAAATGTTGGCTTACAATTTCCTAGCAAACCAAATCCTTTATGATGTCAGTCATGTAAAACCTACCTATTGTGATGTTCTAGAATTTTTCATTGATGTCCACTGCAAGCTAACATTTAGTATGCTCCCAGGAAATCATAAGCATTAGAGATTCTGAGCGATGACCAGCTATGATAACAGTAATCCATGTGGACAAGGACATTTTGAACAGGAGTCTTCCAACGAAGAAACACCATGCGGCTCAGATCAGACACGAATGGTTAACTCACTAAACTCAACATTTTCTTCAGTATCTCCAGGATGTGCTCAGACAGGAGTGGGGTACTCTGATCTCCAGTCTGCAATAGAAGAAAGGACTTTCCAAGCTCTTACAGAAGAAAGTGCCGTAGATAACAATGAATTTTTGTCCCTTACCTTTCCAAAAAAGCTCTGGAAAATTGTGGAAAGCGAGCAGTTCAAGTCCATTTGGTGGGATGATGGTGGCACCTGTGTTGTTATTGATGAGAAACTGTTCAAAAGAGAGGTTCTGGAAAGAAGAGGTCCTTTCAGAATTTTTGAAACCGATTGTATGAAGAGTTTCATTCGCCAGCTTAATCTTTACGGCTTCAGCAAAGTACGACAAGAGTTTCAAAGATCTGCCTCTCTTACTGAATTTCTAGCTGAAGAGAAAGCAGTCACAGAGTATAGCAAGGTAAAAAATGATTTTATTAAAATATGTGTTTTTAAAAAGCACGGACAGGGTTTGCTACAATCTACCTTAAATATAAAACAATAATTCCAAATGCCACAAATTGGGTTGTTTTGTTTCGTAGACTGTCATTACAAGGCCACACTCAATGTTGAAGATGTATTCATATTAAGTTGTGCATTGAAATCTATTTTCATTTACAAACGTACAACCAGGGAAAAATGGGGAGGGGGGGGGGAAGGAGAAGGGGACCCTCGCTACTGCCTAGACTCAGGTGCTACAATCAGGGGAAATCAATGAACAGCTAATGGAAAGAACCCCTATGTTGAGAGCATTCTGAACGGCTGGTGAACTGATATAACTGGACCAGGGGCCTGGAGATAAAGGTAAGTAGGATAAACTAATTGTAATGATGTATACATTAAAATGAACTTTATTAGGAGGTATCCTCAATTAAAATATAGATCAGTGAATACACCTCTGTGTGAGGTATGCCTCACACAGATGTGCATTCACTGATCTATATTTTAATTGAGGATACCTCCTAATAAAGTTCATTTTAATGTATACATAATTACAATTAGTTTAGCCTACTTACCTTTATCTCCAGGCCCCTGGTCCAGTTATATCAGTTCACCAGCCGTTCAGAGTGCTCTCAACATAGGGGTTCTTTCCTTTCATTTACATACGTGCAGCTATTTTTATTGCATGGATAAATGTCTTTGTATGAACCCACACCAATATTTTCCAAAAGGTACGACATCTTAGCCTTGTAACATGTAAGTGAAGAGATCAAAATATGGAAACAAAAGCATGAATTCTGGTTGACGTGGGGAAACCTGGTGGTTCATAGTGCAAATATGCAATAAACTAACCTCAGATTTTAAGTGTATTTGCACAGTACTAAATAGCAACATCCAAGCTTCATTGGACCTTATTATTAGAAAATAAATATATTATATGATTCACTTTTATAGTGAACACTTGTTTAAAAGGAGCTTGGTCTCCCTGGTTTCTTATGACAAAGTGTGTATTAAACATGTTATTGTGTTTTTAGTTACAGTTCTACCGCAACTCAAATTTTAGAAGAGATTATCCCCAACTGTTAGGACGAATGAAGAGAAGAGTTGGAATAAAAAAAGAGTTGGGTAAATGTGGTAGCCCTCAAAACTGGGAAAGCTCTGAAACTGAAGCGCAGAACAGCACCCTGGAAAACTTTAGCAGTGAGCAGCAAAATCCCGAAGAAACAACAACAACCAGCGAAAGACCCTCCAGTTCAACAGCGCGAATCAGAAGTGGCTACACAGCATCACCAACTTCAGGGAGACCGTCAGAGAATGGTGCAGTGCAGCAAAATGCCAGGTTAAATGTACTGGCTCCATTCCACCCAGCACCACATAATTGCCATAACCATGTTAACGCCCATGGAATAGATGCCACTACAACCACTTCTTCCACCTCTCTGTATCACGTTATACCTCCAGTACCAAATAACCCATTTAGTCCTGTGATGGGGCCTCCTCCTTTCCAAACCATGTACCCAGATTTCACAGCCATGCAGGCTCATCTGACAAGTTTGCTCCCATTTTGTAACCCCTGGCTTTCAATGCCTATGATTGCAGCGGCATCTGCAATTTCCATGTCTCGATCTTTCCATCATCGAGCAGCTCCATCATACCATCATTGCCCCAACTGCAACTGCTCTGTTAGGAGCTCGTCGCCTGCAACAGGGGGAGCGAATCCGCCAGAATACATGGGATTCCATAGATGAACTTAGATCATCTTCCACATCGTATACAATTACCAGCCAAATAAAGTATTTTTTTCTCATTATTCCATTTTTCCCATCTCACTCTAAAGCATGTATCTTTAATGTTGGTTTTACAATCAGGCATACACACCTTTTTGAAGATGGTTTGGTCTATGTTTTATAAATATAATGTATTGTAGCAGTTTCTTTAACTTCTCACGGCCGGAGTGATTCAGGCCCTGGGTAATTTTAATAAGGGGCAGCTTCACCTGTGTGATAAAATGCAGAACTTGTTCCTGCTCTACTGTCTTCATTCATTTTCACTACATCTTGCTGTTAGAAACCCCACAATTATATGCTATTACTAATCTGATGACCAAATCCTTCACTCAAAGGTAAAGCAATGCATTGCCAAACAATGTGATACCTCCCCCTCTAGCAGCAGAGATGGGTCTTAGCTGCCTTCAACTTCATGCTTCTATGTAAATATAATTAGAAAATTATAGAAGCATAATTAGTCAAAATCTGTATTTCTTCTATTGATGGAATTGCAGTTACTGAAAGCCTCATATCACAATTTCTGTCCAGATGCAGCCCCCACATTTTGTGTTTTGCTGTCAAAAGGGGGTCATTTACAGATTGGGGTTTAATACGGATTACATTGTATTTTAGGTCTTGTAACATGTGCTGATCTAGCAGATCTTAAAGGTTATTAATGAAACATTACTCTTTGTTTTCACCCCGGCCTGTAATGCCCCATCTTTGCACTCTCCTGCCCTCTCTTTGCACTTCCTGCCTTACTGAGTCTGCTCCTCTCTGTGCACACTACACTCCTTCATCTCCTACTCCTCTCATTGGTCTCCTCTCCTTGCTGTCTCTCTGTTTCCTCTTACTCACCTTGCTGGCTCTCCTCTTCTCTCTTCGCACTCCCTCCTGCCCCATGTACACACTGCTCTCCAATCCCTCCTCCTCGTCATCCATCTGTCTCCTCCGCTCCTTGCTGTCTCTCTCTCTCTCTCTCTCCTCCCCTCCATGCTGTAACAGCTGAACCTTTCTACGGAAATATACCTATGAGATATTATTTATATATATATACATTTTAAAATTGTATCTAATACGGAAGAATTTACAGTGCCTCTGATCTCAGACATGCTATTAGAGAAGGTTGGGGTTCCTTACAATGCATCTGATCTCAGACGCGCTATTACAGAGGGTCGGGGTTCCTTACAATTTATCTGATCTCAGATGCGCTATTAGAGAGGGTTGGGGTTCCTCAGAATTTCACATAGGTTTCCTTAACCAAAAAAAAGGTTGGAAACCACTGATCCAGTTACTGAGATATTTAATTTTGAAATTCCGTTACAAAATGTTTTGCCCTGAAGAAACAGTGTGGCTACTGGGGTCCTAGTCTGGCAGCCAATGTAATTATTTCTTTATTTATAAAATGTTTTACCAGGAAGTAATACATTGCGAGTATGTCCTGGGCACAGAGATATAATGCCGTGACATCATTGTGAGATGGCATTGCAGCTTCTGATTGGCCGATTCCACAGCTATCTTTGTTTTTCTTGGCAAGTACTGGAAACAGTTTTTTTTTTTTTAAAGGTTAATATCTCAGCAATCTGGAGCGTTAAGGGCTACAGTGCAGCTGCGGAGAACTCATGGGTTCACATAAGAGGTTATACAGTCGATATCTGTAAACAAATCCCCTAATACAGGGGTGAGCATACTTTTTACACCTAGCCCCCCTTTTCATCCGTGATGTTAGTTGGCCCCTCTGCTTGATGTAATCCAAATGACATGATTTTTTTTTTATTAATGGGTATAACATTTTTTAAACTGTAAAACTCCATTACCATGGAGGTTCTTCTGTTCGAACGCAGTGTTTGGTTTTCTCCAAACATAATGTTTCTCATTGAGGCCAAGAAGCTCTACCTTTGACTTGTCTGTCCAGAGAACATAGTTCCAGAACTCTTGTGGATCATCTATGTGCTCTTTGGCGAACTTCAGACGGGCAGCAATATTCTTTTAAGAGAGTAGTGGTTTCCTCCTGGCTATCCTTCCATGAACACCATTCTGTTTCAGTCTTTTTCCGATAGTCGAGTCATGAACACTCACTTTAGCTAAGACGAGAGTGACCTGCAGATCCTAGGATGTTACTCTGGGGTTCTTTGTGACGACCTGGATAATTTGCCTGTTTATTCTTGGAGAAATTTTGGCAGGACCGACTGCTTCTGGGTAGAGTGACTGTGGTCTTGAACTTTCTCCATTTGTAGACTGTCTGAGAGTGGATTGGTGGAGCCCCAAATCTTTAGAAATTGTTTTGCAATTGTTTCTATACTGGGGATTAGCATCAATAACTGCTCTTCTGCTTTTGAGATTTCTTTTGCTCATGGCATGACGTGTTTCCACATACCAGAATAATTAAGAAGAAACTCACAAAGTTTTCCATCTTTATATAGTGTGGGGCCTCCGAAACTCGCACCTGAAGATCTACCTTATTATTTAGATACCTGATTCTAATTTTCCCCTTTAATTTTGTCGATAAAACCAGGCTTTCACTTACATTTGCACATACCTGACTCTTAATTACTCATTTTTTGTCCAATTCATACATCATTGTGTTTCAAAAGACATGTAATTGGTTAATATAAACCCTAGTGGATATTTAAGAAAAGACTGGTTTTGATTAAAGAAGGTTATCATGGAAAAACGTGAGAATTTCAGTAATTATCATTGTGGTTCACAAACATTTTCTCGCATATATATATTGTGGCAGGAAGGCCTGACGGCTGAGTCAGTAAGACTCTTAGACAGTGGTTTAAGCTGTAATTGCAGTAGTTATTCTGACAATAACAACCAAACATTAGGCACACTGTCCCTTTAAGAAAACCAAATCATAAAATAAAACCGTACTCCTCTTTGGGAGACTGACTACACAGCATTCCCTCTATAATTGGCTAGCCAGCTAAGCTGGTTATCAGCATAAAACACAATTATGTTTAGAGATATAATAAAAACAGCAATATCAAAGTTCTTATCTGATAGGTTGTGGAAACTCGGTCCCAGGAGAGTCTAGGAAATCCCTCTGGATACAACCGCCTTCACAGGACAGCTCTGCTCCCTCAGCAGTCTATGGAATGCAGTTCCTTGAAGACAAGCTCCGCATCCAGCAGTCTTGTTCAGTTTCACAAAGTCTTGTCCTTGGTGTGCATCCCAGGGAGGACCAGCAGGCCCTGTGTCCAGTGGGCCTTGGAAACTGTACCAACCAGCTCTTCCTCCTGGTTGGGGAGAAGTCTCTCTACGCTCCTGGGGAAAAACAAGCTCTCTTTGTGGCAGCTTCATTCCTGCCTTTAAACCCCTGTTCATTCAGGTCATCTTAATTAGCTCCACCAGCATCTAGCTTCTCCAGGGGAGAAGTGAAATACAAATCACACACCGCCTTAACCCTGATGAAGCAGATGAAAAATCTGAGAAACACGTTTTTTTTTTTTTGGCCAACTGGAGCATCCATAGTCCCTAGTGACATCACCAGGACAATATCCGGAAGTTCTGAGGCTAATGGAGAGAGCAGCTGATGACGGATAGAGGTGTGCCAAGATCGGGATGCAGGACTGAGGAGCCAGGTTTTGCTCTACATATTTACAGTTACATGGGCACATTTGTGAGTGTCCATTTTTGAGTTTTTATTGTGCTGATGTATACTTTATGAAGACATACTTCACCATAGGAGGTTCTTTTCTGCGCTCCTCTCTCTGTAGCTATATATATATATATATATATATATGTATTCATATGATATACATATATATAATGGCGAACGGCTCCCTTTATGTAGTGCTGCCATTTGCCCAGGCTCTTCGCGACACAGTCTTCTAGGGTTTAATTTGTAGAAAAGGGGGACAAACACGTGTATACACACAAGGGGCACTCAGCCCTCAACCTTCAGCGCTTTATTTCTCCATTAGTGACACTAAACATTTTAAACACTGTCACTTTAAGAACAAAAGAAATCATAAAAGGAAACATCTACTCCTGTCAAGAGTCTAACTCACATGCATATCCCTATCTGCAATATTGGCTGGCTAAGCCAGTTACCAAATTTAAATAACACACAGAGATAACATTGAGTCCTTAACTGTCAGATGGGGACAGCGTCCCAGTAGATCCTCAGTTGCTGCAACTTGTGGAAGGGGGGGGGGCGTCTACCCCAAACTGGATCCTGGGGAGCAGTTTCCTCCCAGCCTCCAGGCTCTAAGAGAGAGACTCAAGCAGCAAAACTTAACTGCAATATATTTCTGTTCCTTAATTAGGAGTGCAGGTGAGGGAAACCAGAACAATTGTAAAGTCTAGTATGGATTTCCTATACACCAGCCTTAGTGACTGTGAATCTGTGGAGCGGATCACTTCCATACTAAGTCTGCACTTTCTACTATAAATAAGACAGAAAGCTGCCCACTATCCTGGGACTATGTCACAATATATACACACATATATACTGCAGCATGATAAGTTAAAAATACAGGATGCAGCAATACTTATGAAGAAGGTGTTTCAGCTAAATGTGGAGATGTTGGCTTACAATTTCCTAGCAAACTATATATATATATATATATATATATATATATATATATATATATATATATATATATATATACTGCAACATTATAAAGATAAGAATATAGGATGCAGCAATACTTATGAAAAAGGTGTTTCAGTTAAATGTGGAGATGTTGGCTTACAATTTCCTAGCAAACCAAATCCTTTATGATGTCACAGTCATGCAAAACCTACCTATTGTGATGTTCTAGAATGTTTCATTGATGTCCACTGCAAGCTAACATTCAGTATGCTCTCAGGAATTCATAAGCATTAGAGATTTTGAATGATGACCAGCTATGATAACAGTAATCCATGTGGACAAGGACATTTTGAACAAGAGTCTTCCAACGAAGAAACACCATGCGGCTCAGATCAGACACGAATGGTTAACTCACTAAACTCAACATTTTCTTCAGTATCTCCAGGATGTGCTCAGACAGGAGTGGGGGACTCTGATCTCCAGTCTGCAATAGAAGAAAGGACTTTCCAAGCTCTTACAGAAGAAAGTGCCGTAGATAACAATGAATTTTTGTCCCTTACCTTTCCAAAAAAGCTCTGGAAAATTGTGGAAAGCGAGCAGTTCAAGTCCATTTGGTGGGACGATGGTGGCACCTGTGTTGTGATTTTTGAGGAGCTGTTCAAAAGAGAGGTGCTGGAAAGAAGAGGTCCTTTCAGACTTTTTGAAACCGATTGTATGAAGAGTTTCATTCGCCAGCTTAATCTTTACGGCTTCAGCAAAGTACGACAAGAGTTTCAAAGATCTGCCTCTCTTTCTAAATTTCTAGCTGAAGAGAAAGCAGTCACAGAGTATAGCAAGGTAAAAAATGATTTTATTAAAATATGTGTTTTTAAAAAGCAAAGACAGGGTTTGCTACAATCTACCTTAAACATATAACAACAATTCCAAATGCCACAAATTGGGTTGTTTTGTTTCGTAGACTGTGTCATTACAAGGCCACTCTCATGAATAAATGTCTTTGTATGAACCCACACCAATATTTTCCAAAAGGTGCGACATCTTACCCTTGTAACATGAAGTGAATATATCAAAATATGGAAACAACAGCATGAATTCTGGAAACATGGTGGTGCATAGTGCAAATATGCAATAAACTAACCTCGGATTTTAAGTGTATTTGCACAGTATTAAATAGCTTCCAATCTTCTTTGGCTTTCCTTGTTATTAGAAGGAACATATATTGTCTGATTCACTTTTATAGTGAACACTTGTTAAAGCTGCAGTTCAGTCAATATCCTGCATGTGTGTTTTTTTTAATAAATCAGTTCTGTAGTAAGAAAAAATACTTTTAGCATTTTCTGTTTTTAAAAAACAACTTTGAAAGACCAATTTTCTTGTATTCTATTTTAACAGCCATTTACTACGGCACTGCCCCTTCATGTCCTGTCACAAGCTCTGGCACACCCCTTTGTCAGCCCTGCCCTCCCTCTAGCACTTGTCAGTGCAGGAGTGCTCATGAATATTCATGCGCTTCCACTGACAGACAAGCAGAATATAAACAGATCCCTTCACTAATTATGTCACCAAATTTCAACCTATCAATACATGGAGAACGAATTGACTGACAGCTATACAGTTCTTTAGGTAATTAGAGATTGCACACATAAAACTATTGAAGTAAAAAAAAAAAGACTGAACTGCAGCTTTAAAAGGAGCTTGGTTGCCCTGGTTTCTTATGACAAAGTTTGTATTAAACATGTTATTGTGTTTTTAGTTACAGTTCTACCACAACTCAAATTTTAGAAGAGATTATCCCCAACTGTTAGGACGAATGAAGAGAAGAGTTGGAATAAAAAAAGAGTTGGGTAAATGTAGTAGCCCTCAAAACTGGGAAAGCTCTGAAACTGAAGCGCAGAACAGCATCCTGGAAAACTTTAGCAGTGAACAGCAAAATCCCGAAGGAACAACAACAACCAGCGAAAGACCCTCCAGTTCAACAGCGCGAATCAGAAGTGGCTACACAGCATCACCAACTTCAGGGAGACCGTCAGAGAATGGTGCAGTGCAGCAAAATGCCAGGTTAAATGTACTGGCTCCATTCCACCCAGCACCACATAATTGCCATAACCATGTTAACGCCCATGGAATAGATGCCACTACAACCACTTCTTCCACCTCTCTGTATCACGTTATACCTCCAGTACCAAATAACCCATTTAGTCCTGTGATGGGGCCTCCTCCTTTCCAAACCATGTACCCAGATTTCACAGCCATGCAGGCTCATCTGACAAGTTTGCTCCCATTTTGTAACCCCTGGCTTTCGATGCCTATGATTGCAGCGGCATCTGCTTTTTCTATGTCTCGATCTTTCCATCATCGAGCAGCTCCATCATACCATCATTGCCCCAACTGCAACTGCTCTGTTAGGAGCTCATCGCCTGCAACAGGGGGAGCGAATCCACCAGAATACATGGGATTCCATAGATGAACTTAGATCATCTTCCAGATCGTATACAATTACCAGCCAAATAAAGTTAATTTCCTTAATTTTTGCTGCTGTTTTTTTGTTCATATTATTTGAAACAAGGGATCCCATTTACTTAAACTGAGACACTTCAAGCTACATGGATCATCCAGTTGAGTGTTTTTCAACCAGGCTTCCTAGGTGCCATTGGGTTCCCCGTTCACTGTTAGAGAGGGTTGGGGTTCCTTACAATGCATCTGATGTCAGACGCGCTATTAGAGAGGGTTTGGGTTCCTTACAATACATCTGATCTCAGTCGCGCTATTAGAGAGGGTTAGGTTTCCTTACAATGCATCTGATCTCAGACGCGCTATTAGAGAGGGTTGGGGTTCCTTACAATGCATCTAACATAAGACGTGCTATTAGAAATTTGTCCCTGAGGAAGCTCCTTTGCTGGAGGGAAAAGCGCGTTGGACGCGCAATGTTGTCAGTCTCCTACTTGGAGCTGTTTTTATGTAGTGCTCTGTAGTCTCCTGACTCTATCTATGTAGACCTAATATTGGATATTTTTACCAACAGTCAGTGAGCTAGCTTTCCTGCTTTTATATGACATGATAATTTGGAGTGTGTTGTACAGTGATTCACTGACCAAAATGCTGTGAGCACTAGCTTCACTATGCTGTAAATCATTCTCCTCCATTACCACACTATCAACTGCACTATTATATCCACTGGATGGTAATACACCATTAACTATTATCCTAAGTGCCCTGTGGTCTACATGTTTAAGCAGGACTGCTGAATCTCTATTATACAATCACTCACTGAGTAGGTTACATTTATATATTTACCTGGTCTCATAGGTGCCTCAGAGGGGTTTATACCCTGACTATTAGCATCCTCTGTCTTGTAATCTCAACTACAATAAGTTGTTTGAGACTATTCCTACGCACATTTATTGACACGGATGCTTGGTACTGTTAATTTAATTTATTTTTATTCACAATACACAGCGTTTTGGTAACATATGTTTTATGTAAATATATTAAAAGTTAAATTTTAGATAATGTAGGAGTGCAGTATAGTGAATTCTTTTAGGAGACACATTCATTTTGTGTTCTCCTTCCCCCCTTTTTCTGATTCACTTTTCAGTTCACAGTTTGCACCCACATTTTTGATTACCATAATTTATTCACTTATTACTTTTTCAATTGGTGTGGTTTTGTGATCACTCCCTAACCCTCGCGTTTTCTTCCTTACAATGCATCTGATGTCAGACGCGCTATTAGAGAGGGTTGGGGTTCCTTACAATGCATCTGATCTCAGACTCGCTATTAGAGAGGGTTGAAGTTCCTTCAGAATTTCGCATAGGTTTTCTCACCCCCCAAAAAGTTGAAACCACTGATCCAGTTACTGAGATATTACATTTTTAAATTCCCTTCCAAAATGTTTTGTCCTGGAGAAACAGTGTGGCTACTGAGATCCTAGTCTGGCAGCCAATGGAATGCTGTGACATCATTTTGAGATGGCATTGCAGCTTCTGATTGGCTGACTCCACAGCTATCTTTGTTTTTCTTGGTAAGTACTGGAATTTGGTTTTTTTTAAAGATGTATACCTCCGCAATGGGTTCACATGAGAGGTAGTCCTGATTAGTTTGAAGGTGTACGGTCGATATGTATATATATATATATATATATATATATATATATATATATATATATATATATATATATATATAAAAACAAATCCCTTAGTAAATGGCATTAAAGTTGAAGGGCCACTATTATAATAATTACAGATAGCTTCGGTATGGATAGATTATTTATATTATTACTACTTGCTTTGGTTTAGACGCTCTGACATGTTGGACATAATTGTTTCCCTTGTAGATCTGCTCACGCTGGATGGAGGTACTTCCAGGCAATTCCAATGGAAGTCCTACTGTATGAAGCTATGCAGCTTACTGCACACACAAAATTGTTCTGTTTCATAGGGACAGCTGGTGTTACAGGGCCCAAAAATATTGATTTTACCCCTTAAAGCCCAAAGTCCAAGCTGCCGGTTTTTATTTTATTTTTTTCCCTTTAATATGTGCATCAATACAATCCACACAATGAGTAATTAGCTAACTTGCTGTTCAATCCGTTCTCCTGTGATCGATCAGCGAAGATTCGACTCGGGGGTTCACTTAATGGCTGTCAGTGCATCAGAAGTGGACCAAAATGCAAAGTTCTGTGGGGAAGATCATGTGACCAGGTAGTCACTAGATACAATTGGTGCACTGCTAGAGAGAGGGCAGGGCTCAAAAAGGGGCATGCTAGAGCCTGTTTCAGAAGATGAAGGGGATGTGACTTTGTAAATGGTTGCTATAGAAACAAAAAATGCTCGTTAAATTATAATACATTAAAAATGTAATTCAGAGTGGTTTTTAAAAAAATGATACAAGTATTTTCCCATAGTACAGAACTGATGTATTGAAAACACACATAGGATATTGCTTGGACTGCAGCTTTAAATAGGTACATAGGGCATTCAATCTGTGAATATGTGAGGTCTCTACAATTTACTGATTGTGAATTTGACTGATTTCTATTTGTATTCTTCGTTTATTCCTCCTTTCATTTTACCTAATTAGAATTGTTGCTGTTCTTTATGTATATTTTATTCATTTTTCTGTTTATAAATATGGGGGGGGGGGGAATCAATGACCGTCTGTTCAAAAGATTGCAAGTGTACTGTACATTTGAAAAGGTTTTTACCATCTTAAATTATAACAGGCATTATCATGCATACAAAATATAGGCCAGTCATCTCTTCATATTAATTATGTGGACATATACTTATCCTCTTAATATCATAATATAACCAGAGGCAGTACTTGTTGAACAATAGATTAACAGCAGCAAAAGAACAGAGGCTCAACAGACCAGAGCCAAAAGCAATTGATTTGATTTCCTCCTCCCTGTGCACAAGAAAATGGTTCTGTAGAAAATGAAAGATTAAACAATAGCATGAAAAATGTCGTTACTGTATCTTCTCTCAAAAATTTGGAGTGCTTGTCATTTTTCAATAAGATTATTTTAGCATATAGCTACTGCAGTTTTAGCATGTAGATATCTGGGTTTATCAATATAATTGTATATCTAACACAGTGGTTTCCAACCATTTTTGGTTAAGGAACCTTATTTGAAATTCTGAGGAACCCCCAACACTCTCTAATAGCACGTTTGAGATCAGAGGCATTGAAAGGAACCCCAACCTTCCCTAATAGTGTGTCTGAGATCAGATGCCTTGTAAGGAACCCCAACCCTCTCTAATAGTGTGTCTGAGATCAGATGCATTGAAAGGAACCCCGACCCTCTCTAATAGCATGTAGTTTCCACGAGGCGCGGTGATGCGGAGCACAGCCAAGCAGTAAAGGATTGCGCAGGATTCCAGCAGTGTTGGTAAAAAAACTTCTTTATTAAAGCATCACTGAGCGCTGAATAGGCGTGAAACGCGTAAGAGAAAGACCCCTTATTTCCTATGCCTGTCTGCACCATGATGCTTTAATAAAGAAGTTTTTTACCAACACTGCTGGAATCCTGCGCAATCCTTTACTGCTTGGCTGTGCTCCGCATCACCGCGCCTCGTGGAAACTACATGATCTACCCATCACCGCAGATGCACGCCCATCAGAAGAAAACAGGAACGTCTTATGTGAGGTACTGATGATTACCATATTACTGGGAGGTATATTACAGGTGTTCATAGGCGGTTTTGGACCTTGTCCTTATTGGGAGTGATGTGGTGGAGCTCATCATTCTCCATTTACAACACTCACTAGGACTTTATATATGTCTAATTTGTACGCCAACCTGATACCTTAGTACCCACTTGAGTGTGACTTTACCTGTCTGATTTTTTTCTTTAATCAAGATATTTGGACTGATTATATCAATATTTATGACCTAAAGTCATTAGAGCAGTATTATTGAACTTTGTTCTATTACCCTCTCCAATAGCGTGTCTGAGATCAGATGCATTGTAAGGAATCCCAACGTTCTCTAATAGCGCGTCTGAGATCAGATGCATTGTAAGGAATCCCCAACCCTCTCTAATAGCACATCTGAGATCCCATGCATTGTAAGGAATCCCCAACCCTCTCTAATAGCGCGTCTGAGATCAGATGCATTGTAAGGAATCCCCAACGTTCTCTAATAGCGCGTCTGAGATCAGATGCATTGTAAGGAATCCCCAACTTCTCTAATAGCGTGTCTGAGATCAGATGCATTGTAGATTCTTCTGTATTTGGTACCATTTTAAAATGACTTGAACATTATAGGGAACCTTAGTATTAGTGAATAGTATTCACTTATTATAATGCTTAATTTTTCTGGGGGGGGGGAGACTATATTATGATGTCACAACATGTCTCACAGTTGCTATTATGATGTTCTCGAACACTGACTTAAGCTGATTTTAACCAGGAACAACCAACGTATTGTTCTCCATTACCTATAAAGCAGCAATTATCTAACAGACTGAACGGAAGTCGGCAGCGTTGTATAACTCTACATTGCTACAGGGCAGGGACAATGCTTTCGTGCTAAAGGAAAGGAACCTGAAGTTCCTTGCTAGGTCAGCATTCCAAGGGGTAATTTATGTCACTCGTGTTTGTTTTACCTGTTATAAATAAGAGCACAATTCTCTTCTTATTTCTGTAAATATATGCGTTTAGAGAAAGTTGCTAGGTTATAGATTATGCTCATGGGATTGGGAAAAACAAGACATATTTGTATACCTACAGGCAAAGGCTGGGTTTTACAAGAAATTAAGATTTAGTCCAATCTCTCACTTCTATGACTCCATGTGTTGGTCTGTGGTGCATTGTATTCTCTTGGGATACAGTGTTGATGGTGAATGTAGCCCAGGAGTGGTCAACTCAAGTCCTCAAGGACCACCAACAAGTCAGGTATTCAGGATATCCCAGCTTCAGCACAGGTAGCTCAATCAGTGGCTCAGTCTTCGGCTTGTTGGTGGCCCTTGAGGACTGCAGTTGGCCACCCCAAATGTAGCCTAACTTAAGATCACATTTGTATTTCAAAAATCGGTCGATTCAGGGGGGCTGTGTCAGAATACAAACGCTTTAGTTCAGGCTTCACCAGGCACAGGCCTTGAGAGCAAGGACAGATTTTCAGGACATACCTAAGCAAGTTGTCTTAGCGATAATTAAAATTAGGTTAATTAACTGTTAGCTAAAGAAACCCTGGTCACCTGACCTAGTTGCACTTGGGGAGCTCTGCTTTAAGTAATAAAGCAATTACAAATGAAACACAGACGTTTATTTAACTAGGATAACATCCATCATAAAAATACTTGTATGTATTGCTCGTAGACTTATCTTGCAGACTTCCTAGGAAATTGTGAAACCCAACTTATATGTCTTTGTCAAACTCTGTTTTGCAGCTCTTGCGTCATGAAAACTAAAACAGAATGGGGGAAACTTTATATGGGAAGCATGAAAAGGAAGCTGAGTGTTCTCAGCTTGGCTCGGGATCTGAAGACAGGTCCTACTGTAGTAAAGGAGATGAAGGTGCAAGGGAGACAACAATGTAATGTGACTAACAGCAGCAGCAGTGTACAGCAGACAGACGTGACGTCTACTTTGTTAACTGATATTGGAAAGAAAGCATTACTTCAGAGAATGGCCAGTTCCCAAAAATGTATAGCCGGTTCTAACCAATTAAGAAGCAATCCATCATTTACTGTGATAAAAAGAGCCGCAGAACACAGAAAAGCTAACTGCAGTGGAACGTCGAGCTGGAACACTTGTTTTGACCCATATAAACCCACCAGACAGATCTCTGAGAACAACGGTTCAGTATATATGCGGAATGCATTTCATTCTTGTCATCTTTTCTCGCCTATTGCCTCACCAGCCCCAACAAATGTGCTCCCTATTTGCCCAACTATGTATCAAGATCCAGCAGTCATGAAAGCGCTTCAGTTCTCGATGATGTCATATTGCAATCCTTGGTGTTTACCTTTGATGACACCCCCAGTTAGTTGTATGATATCTGCCTCATCCCATCCATGCAGGGTACCACGGCCTTGCCTCCACCATCATCCCTACTTGTATCAGAACAGAATAAGGAGGTCACCAAAACGCAGAAAATCTTACAAATCTTGGGATTGTTAAGAAGGTCTCATTTATGACATACACCATTTTTATGTCTTACTATGGAGTCTAAAAATAAAACTGTGTGTAGAACCCTGATATGAATCATTAGTTCCTTTACACTGGAGTCAAATAATATTTTGACGTTGTGATCAAGTTGTAAAATGGTTAGTAAAATATTAGGGTGCAACTCAAGCTTTTATGGTACCAAAATACCCCAGAAACTACATTCATCTGATGATGGAGCTTTGCTCCCCAAGCAAAACAGATTTTCCTTTTTGTTTTGCGACCGTGGGGGAGGGGATACTGCCTGACAACTATTGGATCTATCCTTGCGATCCCATTTTTTGGGGGGGAGGTTTGCTATATCATGTATGGAGAAGGACACAGACATCCTAAAACGTAGGATACCAAAGACAATGAATTTATGAGCATATGCCGATGTCTTCCATAGGTCTCCAAAATCCTTTGTGTTTACTGATATGTCATATAGTTAAACCACAGGCGAGGATTCTGGGTAATGACATGTAAATAAGCACACTCAGTGTGTCAGCCATAGCAACCAGAAATAAAACTGATTTCTGCTTTAAAACGATATAACCCTTTAAAAATGTTTCTGGAAAAGTGATATTTAAAAAAAAATCAAAAAGGTTCCCACAACTTCCTCATGTATGTAAGCAATGCATGACACACTGGCTGTAGCGCAGTACATAAACAGGGGCAACACAGGAGCAGGTTCGACTGAAAGAAATTGGATATATTTGTTACTAAATATTTCTTCAATGTCAAAATAAATATTTTAATATTACCTTTACTATATCTTATTACAAGTGAAATAGGGGCGACTTTTCTAAGTCCTCCTTTGAGAGGGGCTATTTTATTAAACATTGGCTGAAGAACACAGTAACATTTCTCATCAAGTGTTGAAAAAAAGCCTCCAAACACAGATACTATTAGCAGTAACAATAATAAATAGTAATAATAACCTGGCCAATAATGCCCTGGGTGGGTTCATTCAGGTCCTACGCCCATGGCATTAATGGCCAGGTAATGTCTCCTGTCCTTCGGGATAATGAAAGATATCATTTCAAAAAATATTGAAAACAGGATCCAATTTTTTTTTTTTTTTAATGCCCAGATTTCCTGTATTTCTCTTTTCAACCAGAAAATGCTGTGAAATTCATCACTGTCAATTCTCTTCATTAATACTGAGTTTGTATGGCGGTTCCTTATTTATGCTCAATCTCTATTTCAGTGGCTCAAAAATTGGGGGGCTAAGAAGTATACATTCATTTTAGGTATAAAATATTTAAACAATCTAAACTTTTGGCAGATAATAGGCTTCTTGGCATGGATTTCAGACGCAATAGTGGTATAACTATTTGTACAACCCCCTCCTTGCAGGATTTAGCAAGAAGGACCCAAATTTACAAAGCAGTGTCAAGCCGTAAAGCCCCGTAAGCCTAATAACCTCCATTACATTGGTTGTGAGGTGTGTAAGGCTTCGGCCCTACTGCCTTTGCTGCACGCGCGCCTGCGAGGCTGGTGGCGCATTCAGCCGCGTTCCCATGTCTGCTGTGAGCTGCATGGGGAAAGACGGGGGGGCGTGACGTCACCCGACAAGTTCGCCCTCATTGGCTGAACCGCTGGGGGGTTTGGCCTAGCGCTCTGTCGCTAGGTCCAATCAGAATTTTAATGGGAGTCTGAAAAACGCGCAGTGCAGTGGCCCCCAGTTGCAGCGGGCCCAGCCCCATTGAGGGGCAGCTCTTGGCAGTAGCCAGTGGGGACCAAGCCTTAGGGCTGGGACCTGCTGCTCCCGGCGGCGCGGGTGGCCGCGTGATGGTTCCCCACCAGCAGGGGAATCCTCCCGTGCCGGTCCCAGTCCCCCCTCGCTGCTGGCTCACTACGCACTGTGACGCGTCAGCCGCCAGGGGATGCAAGAAAATTGTGATCCCGAGCGGTGACGCGTCACATGGTGCGCTGATGAGTCAATCAGCGGTGGGAGCGGGATCTGTCAGGAAGCAAGGTAGGGTGTGTGTTGTTGCTTACCTTCTAGCAGCAGCTCCCTCCTGCAGCCCGAACCCGTGGAGGGAGGGGGGGAGTAGCGGGTCCCTCCGCTCAAGCCACGCCCCCCCCCTCCCACTCCCGCCCCGACTCCCGCTCCCTACAGACCGCATATCACGGTCTGTGTCTGTCAGCGCCCCGCCTGTCTGCAGTGCCGGCGCACTGACTGAAGAAGCGGGGCCTTAGCCTTAGAGGCTTAACACAGTTGATTATAGCCCATGATATTTAATTAAATAGGTAAAATGTTAGTTCCATTAAATTACCAGAATGCAATGGTAGGAAAGTAACAGTATGCTTGAGACATCATTCTGTTTGTCACTGCCATGAGAGTCGTCATTTAATGTTAGCTGAGAAATAGCTTGGTGAAGCCATACTATTTAAAGCAAGGGTGTCCAACTCCAGTCTCAAGGGCCACCAACAGGTCAGGTTTTCAGCATATCCCTGCTTCAGCACAGGTGGCTCAGTCAACGACAGAAGCAGAGATATCCTGGAAACCTGACCTGTTGGTGGCCCTTGAGTACTGGAGTTGGCCATCCTTGCTTTAAATAGTATGGCTTCACCAAGCTATTTCTCAGCTAACATTAAATGACGACTCTCATGGCAGTGACAAACAGAATGATGTCACAAGCATACTGTTACTTTTCTACCATTGCATTCTAGAATTCTACCACAGGCAATACAAGAGCTCTGCTTGTCCGTAGGAAAAAACGTCCTCACGCTTTGTGGTCTTGAAGTTCTCCATGGGGATGGTATACGGATGCTGACGACCGTTTCAAAAGAGAGGACAAACTCAAAGATGCATCACTAGCTCTGTGTAGTCAAGTAGAACCCAAATCATCTCATCAGAGAGGTCAGTGAAAGTCCTTGCATCTGTTCCAGTATTACTCCGATGTCCACGGGTAGGAGCTCCAATGGATGTTGTGGACAAGTCTACTGATAACTGCGAAAGTACAGAAGATGGCGGAAAAAATCTGTTACGTTTCCCCTTTCCCAATAAGCTTTGGGAAATTGTAGAGAATAATGAGTTTAAGTCTATCCGATGGAATGAGAAAGGAGACTGCGTGGTGATTGAGGAAGACCTTTTTAAGATAGAGGTTCTGGAGAGAAAAGTGCCCCTAAAGATTTTTGAAACGGACAACCTGAAGAGTTTTACCCGGCAGCTAAACCTTTATGGATTCAGTAAAATCCGTCAGAATCAGAAATCAGCGTCTGTGTTTCAGGTAAAGTAGTTCCAATTATTATTATACCTAACACATGTAGAGTCCCACAAACACCATCAGTTTAGCTAAAATTCCCTCCAGGTTACAATCCGATTGGTGATCAATTGTTTATAGCAGGGGTGTGCAAACTATTCACGCTGTGCCCACCCTTCCTGATCCCCCGAGTGCTCGCGCCCTCTACCTTGCTTTCCAGTGTGCGGGATTCATGTGACGTCACGCCATGCCCCTGCAGCGTCATTTGATGCAGAGTTGCCAAGGCGACGGGTCATATGACGTCACGTCACATGGTCCCGCGGCGCCATTTGTCATCGAGGATTTGTTTTATCCTTTTGTAATATAATTGGCAAATGGCACTGGGTTTTTGTATGCCTGTCTCTAAATCTATTTAAATATTACAATAATAATAATAATAATATGAATCTCAACAAAAAGTTGAATTTGATGAACATACTTTTTTTCAGTCTAATCTGTTGTTACTATATATGTAATTATAAATATATAATTATAGATTTCATATTCTGTTTTGCATTTCTTTCAGTTATATCACAATGCAAATTTTAAGCGAGGTTTCCCCCTTTTAATCGGAAGGATGAAGCGAAAAGTTAACATCAAAAGCAATATTGGGACCACCACCTCTCCACAAAGGCACACGTTTCCACGTGGCATCAAGAGAAGAAGAAACATCAAAGCATCTGCCAGGAAACCTACCTTTGAATTGAAAAATAAAATAAACACCTCTTACTCTGCTTCCCCAACCTGGCCAGTTCAATTTGACCAGAAGAACCAAAATGACACCCATTATACAAGCAATGAAAACCTAGATAGAGGTTCTCCAAATTCAATTTGTGAATTTTTACCAGCCATCTCGACTACAGGGTTCCAACAGGTTATGGATCGGCGTTCTGCATACGCTCACTTTGCTTCCATGAACGACCAGCTTACGGCACTCATGTCTTTCTTCAACCCCTGGTTTTCATTAATATCGGCAGCAACCTCTGTCCAGATGACGGATTTGGAACATCACCAGTTTTTTCCCACCCATCAACGCTGTCCTACTTGCAGCTGCGGTGGAGGCAACGACACATCTGTGTGTTATGCGTTCGGAGATTCGGAATCCACAGAACTTTCACACCAAGAGTAATTACAGATCAAGGCTTTTCCCATATAAAGTGTATAGTGGGTGCACCATGAAATAAAGATTCCTTTGGTAAATAAAACATGTAGTGACCGTTGGTGATTATCAGATAACCAGGCTAGATGTATATGATGTATATGATGGTAGAGGTAGCTGGCATCACAAAATAAAGGTGAAGCCCAGTT
Source organism: Ascaphus truei (assembly GCF_040206685.1). Taxonomy (NCBI): domain Eukaryota; kingdom Metazoa; phylum Chordata; class Amphibia; order Anura; family Ascaphidae; genus Ascaphus; species Ascaphus truei. The sequence goes on from NC_134498.1 coordinate 41,713,701, forward strand.
AGCTACCCCTAAAACCGTGTAACCGCGCTGGCTGAGTAATGTGGATTTCAGCCAAATGTATTTTAATGTCTGGGGAGGGAATGTAAAAACACTTATGTATAAATATCTTGTCTCTAAAAACACTTTACTCCCTGTGTAGCCATTCCCCCAGTTTAGAGAACCAGTATTGTTATATTAAAGTGTCAGCCCTGCAAAATGTATATGATGTTATGTGACTGTATCCTTTCTATGGAAGGAGACTCAGCAATTCACTTCACTGAGACTGTCCATAGAAAGAATATTATCAGGACAAAAGGTGGGGAACGGCTGAGGTGTCAGGGCTTATGGGGAGTGGTGAAAGGCAGTTGATCAATTCAGGGAATAGGGCGCTCAGCGGAGTACAGCCCATTCCCAGCGGGAGGTAGATGACTGGATAACAGAGTCAGTTGCCGGGTCTGAGCCCCGCAGACTGTTTCTGTATGCCAGTTTGAATTCGCTGCTCTCCAAGCAACCTTGTACCTTAAGCCAGCCCCCTCCTCTGATAGCCTCAGCTGGGCGAGCCTCCGTTAAGTCCTCTACCGGTTTGCGCTGTGATTGACTGGCGCTCTTGCCCAATGTTAACGATAGGTCAGGGGAGCTAAGTAAGGAGCCAGCGCTCACAGCATAACTAGTTCAGAGTCCCGGTAAGAGATGTGTGTTAGTGGGATTCTGAGAGGGTTCCCACGGAGCTGACAGAGTGAAGCTGACGGCAGATTCAAAGTTGCCAATGTGCCAAAAGCACTTTGGATGCCAGGAGAAGCAGACAGGGTAAACCTACTGAAGCAGGTCCCTGCACCTAGTCGAGGCTAGAGACTTCCCCCAGGTCCACAGTGTGGTGAGTGTATGTGATATTGTGTATTTTGTGTAGTTGCTGGTTATGCCAGAATAAACCCTGTTTATTCAATTACTATGTCCTTGGTGATCATGATCCCTGAAGATTTTGGTGTTACAAGTACTGGTCTCCCGTGACAATGTAGACCACGGTAACGAAGGAATGCCAAACTAGGGAGAGTACCACCGTTAACCATAACATTTTATTCATCCTCTTTGCACATATCTTCAAGAAAATCCATGTGTAAATTGATGTATTTAGCCCTCTATTAATGTTATTATATTCATTTACTTGGAGAGAGAAGAATAATCCATCGTTTAAAGGTGCACTCCTGGAGACACGTTGCCAGACGTTACTCCACACGGCGATCACATTATTGAAATCGGAAGAGTGACGTGCATCAACCACCCCGTTAAAAATACATTCACAATGATCACATCGGGGTGTTTTAAAAGAGAACTCACTAGAGTGAAAAACATTGATAACGAAACGTTTACAAAAGGTGTGCCAGGTAGTGTTAGGACCTGCAGATTGGTCATGCCGTGAAGTGGCTGCAGGCTTATAACCTTTTGGCCAAAGGGTTTAACTAAATGACCCTTACTCATGAGCTGATAAGCACTGTGGTATTGTACTATATGTTGTGTCATTTTGTATGTTGCGCTGGCCTTTCTGTTTTTGTTTACAAAAGGTTTGTTCCAGATCATCACTGCATCATGTTTACAACTTTATTACGTCGCTCTTGCAGTGTTAAAAATACTTTTGTATTATATCGGATTCAGTCCCTGTTCAATATTCGGAGAAGCAAACCTCCCCCTGTAGAAGAAGAGCTTATCTCCATTCAAATTAATCAGACTAACATCCTCTCCAGCTTGGGAAAGTAGCTTCACTACATATCGCATTAGGACAGGAGTGGGCAAGCAACGGGTCAAGTTTTAAGGATATCCCTGCTTCAGTACAGGTGGTTCAATAAGTGGCTCAGTTGAAGTCATTGCCTGGCCAACTCCAGTCCTCAAAGGCCGCCAACAGATCAGGGTTTATGGATATCCCAGCATCAACACAGGTGGCTCAATCAGTTGCTCAGTCTTCGACTGAGTCATTGATTGAGCCACCTGTGCTGAAGCAGGGATATCCTAAAAGCCTGACCTGTTGGTGGCCCTTGAGGACTGCAGTTGCCCATCCCTACATTAGGGCCTTGGTCCCACAAACAGTCGGCCTGAAAAAAATAGACCTGACCAATGTTGTATTTGTTGCAAGCCTTGGGTTACAGTTTCCAAAGTTCTGTTAGCGTCGTTCTTTTCCAATCTTGATGTTTGGCCACCACAGTGGGCTGAGTAATCCATATCCGAGTCAAAGTTAGAATTAGACTATTTCCATTGCAAAATGTGTCCTGAAACAGATTCCTACAACTTGCAATGGAAACATGACGTGTTTCAAGGGATGAGTTCATCGGGTATGTTCACTTCCCACACGTCCTTGCCACCTCTTGCAGGAATCGGTTCTCGTAACCATCTTGCATTGGAAACGACGGTCAGATATTTGTGTTCCAGGCCTGTCAACAGTGCTTTATTCTCAAGATCTAGAACCTCTTCAGAGGATACGTTATCCATACACTGCCATGTCTCACCGATGTCCACAAGCCCTGTGCAAAGAGTAGACAAGGTGACCTCACTCTACTGTACATATCACTGTCAAATATATTTAGCAAAGCATTACCACTCTGCCAGAAAAATGGTTAATCAACAACTCTATAAATATAATGTGTATTATAATATACTGTATGGGTTATCAGGTGGGGCAGAATATAAAAGAATAAGGCAAAGGCGGGAAAAAATAATAATACTGTGGTTATAATAATTTGAACCCTGCTTTCTCTTTTACACAACTGTAGACGACAGTTCACAATTCCTGGTAAAATACTAGGGTACATACATTACATGTTCCATATAGGCATGTGCACATAGCATTAAAGTATCTGGAAACAAATAAATAGAAAACACCACAAAAAATACAAAGTTATCAAAATGTATTATATTCAAAAAAACACACACACACACACACACACACACACACACACACACACACACACACACACACACACACACACACACACACACACACACACACACACACACACACACACACACACACACAAAATGATATAAACATGCAGTGAACATCTAGATCTCAGCATTATCAGTGCAGGGAGGTGGGGATCTCATGTGACCTATTTCACCTACAGTATTACAATAATACAGTCACTGCCTCTTTTACACAACAAACCTTACATTGAAAGGTACACGCATTTTATTTTTGCTCAATATGTGTCCATCTCTGTAGACGTTTTCTGTACAAAGTTGTTTAAATTAAAACAATAGCCCATCACAATAAAATACCTACCTGCAATAACTCCCCTGCCAAACTGTTCCCCTGTGTCTAATAAATCTTGCACCTGTGCAGGGGACATGCCAGCCCTGTCCTGCAGGATGTCTCTCCATCCTTCACCCTCCCAGTCCTTCACAGCTATATGAATGGCTAGGGTGCTGTTCTGGTATTCAGCCAGCAGAGGGCGCCAGCGCGTCTCCAGGGTTTTCAGCCCGTTTAGAAGCAGCCCAGCATAGGGCTGGCGGAAGGAGAGGCAGCCCAGCCGCATGTGTCAGCCTGCAATGGCACAAACAGCACATTATATACATACTGTGGCACTCAGTGAGCATGGCAAGGGTTGCACGCTGTCCATGTCTCCATAGGGTGCGTTTACAAACCAGTGGGTGGCGAACTGCACCGAATATTCGCAGCTCTGAGGCCGATCTGTGTCTGTTCTCCGTCCGGGAGAGGTGGAAAACTACAACTCCCAGCAGCCTTTGCTGCCCAGTGTTCAAAATGGCTGCAACTTTATTGAGACAACAGCCACATATTTGATTTGCTAGGTGTGGCTTATAGCTAATTTTCACCAGCCCTGGGGTGTTATCATTGCCATATAGAAGAAATTATATATATATTTATTTTTATTATTTTTTTTTTTCTGGAAGCTCCTTTAATTCTACCAATTTGTTTTACTTTATTTTGTTATTTTCCAAGGAAAACGTAGGTTTGCCAGGTGTCCAGTATTGAACCGGACTGTCCAGTATTTGGACACTGTCCAGTAAAAAATGAGAGGTAATACTGAACATCTATGTGTCCGGTATTACCTCTCTGGACTTAATGACCTGACCGGTTTGGGGGGGGGGGGGATTGGGGGGGAGTCGGGAGAGAGAGCAGGGCTGTTGCTAGGGGCCTGGGCAGCTCCCTCCATCCTGATTGGCTGTTGCTGGGTATTGCAGCCAATCAGGAGGAGGTGTCAGGCAGTAGCCAGGGGGTAGGGCCAAGGAGAGGAGGAAACAGTATGGAGCAGAGAAATGTGTGTGTTGAGCGCGTCACACCTTTAACCATTGTGTCCAGTATTTTTGGAGAAGCCACATGGCAACCCTAGGTAAAAAGGGTACAGAAAATAAAAGGGGAAGAGGGGAAAGGTACAGAAATAAATAAGGGAAATTAGACTTTTAGTTAATGGCGAACGCCTACATTTTGTTTCAATATATATGTTGGGTGTATTTGTGCCTTGGTTGCGTGTGTATGAAATGTTGAAGCTCTAGCTCAGGGGGGCGCAAACTTTTTTCCCTGCGCCCCCCTGACGGCTGTCCCCTCGCTCCCGCGCCCCCCCCAACCCCAACTTACCCGCGCTCCGGCGTAATGACGTCACGTTGCCATAGCAACGTGACGTCACATGACCTCGCAGCGTCATTTTGACGCCGCGTTGCCATGGCGCCGCAGTGAGGAAGCCGCCGGAGCCACGGTAAGTTAGGTTTACAGAGGCCCTGCAGCTCCCCCGGCACTTAATTTAAGTGCCTTCGGGAAGCGCGCGGGGCCTCTGTAAACCCCGCGCCCCCCGTCGGCAGTGTCGCGCCCCCCCTGGGGGTCGCGCCCCACAGTTTGCGCACCGCTGCTCTAGCTAATGAAATATCTCTGAGCTGTGGATATGGCGCACTTCTCTGAGATACATAACAGTTTTTTTATATGGAAGAATTACTTAATACATCTCTTACTCTAATGAGACTCCCTTCTTTCCGCCACCAGGTGAAGTTACCCGCCTTGCAACCTGGTTTGAATAAAGGGGTGTGAAAGAGGGACTTCATGTTTGATATAAAAGAGGTAAGACTTATTTTTGGTTTGAACTTATTCTAAATGGATACTGAATAGGGAGTGGGTAGGAGGTAGTAATGTCTTTAATGACCCCTTTGCCTGTTTGGGGAGCCACAGAAGGGAGTGTGTGTGGTGAGGTTTAGCGAATTCATTCTCAATGTCATCCCATCTAATTGTATTGGGGGCATGTCATAACGCTAGTTGAGTACCTTGCGCTGCTTGGTAAGGGTTACAAGAAAAGCATTCAACATACACGTTATATAAACGAAACAAACAGGAAATATGAAAAACATACACTGTTTTAGAATAGCGTCAAACGTCCGAAACCTGACCAGTATGAGAAACTTAAAGACCAATTTGATATAATTCTTAAACCCCACTTCAAATTAATCAGTTCCCAACTAATCCATAGTCCGCTAATTGCTGTATTGAAGGATAGTCTTCCGGAAAGGCTGCTACCATTGGAGTCACATTTAAAAAAAATGTAGGCATCGAATTATTTAAAATTGCTCTCCGCTTCTCCATCTCTAGTACGAAATTCACTTTGTCTGTAGTGCAGAGTAAATGAGTATTTCTGTTGTAACGGGTTTTCTGAACCGGTCTGACCCACCCAATCTCACATTGGCCCCTGTGGTCTAACCAGTCCCCATTACAGTGTAGTAGTGTCTGGTGGTGCACCTGTTGGCTACAGGACTCCTGAGTCTCCCGCATTATGGTGTATGGGGAGGACCCGTCCAGACAGGCAGCTGAGGTAGTGTGCTGAGTCCTACCTAGATCCAGTGCAGCGCCTCCACCTCATCAGGGTCCCTGCGTCCGCATGGGGATGGTCCTGGTGAGGAACTCCTCTGTGGTGCTCCTCTCTGTGCAATTACTCCACACATGCACACGAGAGGGTTGGTAATCAAGAGCATCTTTATTGCTTGAGGTGGGCTAGCTGCCCCTCGCAGTAGTCTCTTTAGCCACACATAATCATTAGTGCTTCCCTTTGAAAGGTATGTCCTTGTCTTAATTGGTGGGTTCCCTATCTCCCCTTCAAGGTGATATCCCTGTGCCAGGTCCCTGGTCACAGTCTTATAAGCTGTCTCCTCCCAAGCCTGCACTCAGACTTGCTCCTTGTCTCATAGTTCTTACATCAGCCACCAACAGCTTTTCTCTGTCTGCTTTGTGCTGCCAGACTCACAGCTCTGCATCAGACTACCGCAACAATGTTGCAGATCTCCATGTGCCTCTTACTGACAGAGGCAGCACAGCAACAGGAACTCACTGTAACAACTCAGCAACAACTAACTTTTGATCAGTGCTGTGCCTTATGTATACTCTGGAGGCTGACACACCTCTGACATCACTAACCATGGAGTCAGAGCCTGTGACCACTCCCATCCATACATAGGGCACCTCACCAGGGTGTGAGGGCAAACCTCCATAATTACTGCTGGCATGCCCACAACTTACCAGGCCTTACTGTCAGCAGGAGAGATGACTGTAGCCATTTTACATGACCGCTACATTCTCCCCCTGGTGAATCCCACCGTCCCTGGCTGGGACCTAAATTTGAAGTACCTTTTTCCAGGAAGCACTGTAAAATGGAACACACATTAGTCACAACATTACAGTACATCTCTTCAACATACATAATAACAGATACATCCTAACATTAGATGATAACAACCCGGATTACTCCCTGATGGGGTATCCATTATTGGTACTACCATACCCTCTTACGGTGGCTTGTGCACAGCATGGTCCACTGGGCTTAAAGCAGCAATGCTGTAACCCTCTGGGTGACACTTCTCATCTAACCCGCCAGGATCCCAATCTTCTTCCCCTGATCCTTCCTCCTCATCAGTACCATATCCCCTATCCTCACCAGTGGAACCCATCTTAAACTCAATTTCTCCCTCCATAAGGGGTTCAGGGACATACGGGTACTCCAACCCGTGGGACGCCTTGTATTTGGCAATAATGGCCCTCTCGGCCCGGCTGCTCCTAGTCAGCTCTGCGTTCCCTGCCCTCCCTGGCAACACCCATGACAGGGGCTCATCAGGGTCTACTGGGTCTGATAGGATGTCATGACCCATGGGCTCTATTGAGTCCCCTTCCTCTGCATCCCCCCAAGAGGATATCCCCGCGGTTCTTTCCGAGCGAGGCTTGGACCATAGGTATGATCCCGGTACCTTTTCCTTTGCCGAATCGGTTACATTAGGCACCCACCGGTCCATCGATGCCATACCCAGTTGCCCTCCACCCCTGGAACCCCCCTCTGAAGCGTAACTGTTCAGTCTCTCCCCAGTCCGTTCCTCACCGGTTCCCTGGGACCCTCCCGACATTCCCAAACTGGACGTGGACCCACGGGAAAAGGTGACTGGGACAGGGGCTTTATCTAGGGCATGGGTTTGGGCGTAGGGACAGGTAATGGGCATCCGCGGGGTTCCGACCCGCTCTCTGCCTTCGGATAGTCCCGTATCATTGTGCGGACGTGCCGCTGGTTGGGCCTCACCCGTCTCAGCTCTCCTCGCAGCCTGCCAGCTCTGTGTTGACACAGGTGATCGGGAAGCACTGCCCGATCGCCGAGGCGTTGTGGTTCTCTCTCTGGTTGTTCCGCTACCTCCGCCGGAAGTGACGTCATCACCGGAACCGGATACTCCGCCATCTTGCGATGGATCCCCATGCGGGATCTCTTCCTCCACAACGACATCCGCCGCCGGAAGTGATGGTTCTGCTCTCCGCTCCGCTCGGGCCTGGGCTAGGCCTTCCTCCGCCGTTGCCACCACCGGCGCCTGGGAAATGTAAGGATGTATCTCACCGCTCCGTCGGCTCGGGATGGAATCCTCTCCTCCTTCCGCGCTGCAAGTCACCACGGCCGTGGGACTCCGCCGCTCCGGTTGTCTCCGCACAGGCGATTTCGGCACCTCGAGACTCCGCTCCGCTGCGACACAGGTAAGTGCTGGTTCTTTTGCAGCACCGCTGTAGTGGTCCGCCGGTAGGCGCATCACCACCGTTGTTAGGGTCGCTTGTTCCTCATCCGAGGAGCCGAACTCCGACTCGGGGAGTGGCACTCCCGCAGGGGACCGACGGTGAGGTTCCGGGTTCCCACCTCGGGTGTAGACCCCTCTCTCTTCAGGCTCCGTTCTGATCATTAGGAGCGATCCCCATTCTCCGGGATCAACTGGTTCGGTGCAGGCCGCACGCGGGGCTTCAGCCGTCAGCATGGCTGTGTCCGCCCCGCCTTGACTACCAGGGAGCATCCTGGCAATGAGTAGGGATATACCCCAATGTCCATCTCGCTCTTTGTTGTGCTGGTTACGGGAGACACTTTGCACAATGGTCTCTCCTGTTCACCAGCTCGCAACTGTGGGCCAGGAAGCTCACACCCAGCTCCTCCCTCAGACAACTCGGGTCTTGCCTGGTAGAGATAGAGACCCCTCCCCCTGGTGAATATTTGGGGAGGGTCCCACAAGTTAATTGGATGTCCTTTAATTGAGGCCGCACCTCTTTCAGTCCTAGAGGGCGCGGCCTCAGCTTTCGCGCCATACCCCCCATCAGGGCGGGGCTCACCTGTTGGCGCCGCTCTCGGCCAACTCCCTGCAATTTTTGCATTTGCAGAATTTTCTGCAACTGGCCCACGCGGTCTCCCAGGGAAGCGGGAACCGCCATTTTGGATCGCTCTGCCATCCATATTCGCAGCAGCTGCAACTTCATATTCCTCTATCTCACCCAATAGCCTCCCTAAGGACAGGGGGTCACCCCGCATCCAGGAGCACCGCATCTTAGCCACGACAGGATGGTCAGGTCTCGCTCCTCTCAGAATTCGATCACAAAAGTACGCCTCCACCTCAGTGGCCTTAATATAATCCCCCTTTCGCATCTCCCGTAAGGCGATTCCAATCCGCAGGAGGAACCCAGGTAGATCCTCTCCGTCTTTCTGACGAAGACTGAAGTACCGCTTCATCAATTGTCCCATGTCCTCTTTACCCGCACACACACCATGTGCGCTCTCTCCATTAGCCTCCGTCTGCCATTTTGGACTATCCGCACCGCGCGGATCCTCCATTCTTGCGGTCGCCATTTTCTCGCTGTACTTAACAGTATTGTACATGGGGCTCCTCTCTGCGGGGCAGCCACCACACCGGTACAATAAAGATTGCCCTGATGCACCACCACATGTGTACCTAATGTAGGCTGGACTCATGTATGCACTACCTCAGGCTAGGCTCACTCTCTCAGTGTCTGCTGTGACTCCTTCCTCCCAGTCTGTGCTCCCTATGGTAAGAGGTCTGGAATGGGCTAGAGTACTCTGGAGCATCCATGCAGTACTTGGGGCGTCTACCTGTCTTGGTTAGCCTAGCGCAGACCCTCTCCAGGATTCCTGACCTCGTTAACAGGCTATCCCTTCTGGCATCCTACCAACTAGCACTACCTCAAAGTGACTCGGTCAGCTATAGCCCGGCTCCAAACCCCTAACTCCTTTCAGGCCCCTAGGTCGTCCCTGCGAACTGACAATACCCCGTCAGCCCCTTGACCACCCCTAGGTCCGTCCCGTCGCAGCACAAAGTGGCAGCAGACACTTCTCCCTGTTTCCAAGTGACCTAGCAAAAGCCTGTCCTGTTGACAGGTCTCTCTCAGCAGCGCCTCCAAATGTAACGGGTTTTCTGAACCGGTCTGACCCACCCAATCTCACATTGGCCCCTGTGGTCTAACCAGTCCCCATTACAGTGTAGTAGTGTCTGGTGGTGCACCTGTTGGCTACAGGACTCCTGAGTCTCCCGCATGATGGTGTATGGGGAGGACCCGTCCAGACAGGCAGCTGAGGTAGTGTGCTGAGTCCTACCTAGATCCAGTGCAGCGCCTCCACCTCATCAGGGTCCCAGCGTCCGCATGGGGATGGTCCTGGTGAGGAACTCCTCTGTGGTGCTCCTCTCTGTGCAATTACTCCACACATGCACACGAGAGGGTTGGTAATCAAGAGCATCTTTATTGCTTGAGGTGGGCTAGCTGCCCCTTGCAGTAGTCTCTTTAGCCACACATAATCATTAGTGCTTCCCTTTGAAAGGTATGTCCTTGTCTTAATTGGTGGGTTCCCTATCTCCCCTTCAGGGAGATATGTCCCTGGTAACAGTCTTATAAGCTGTCTCCTCCCAAGCCTGCACTCAGACTTGCTCCTTGTCTCATAGTTCTTACATCAGCCACCAACAGCTTTTCTCTGTCTGCTTTGTGCTGCCAGACTCACAGCTCTGCATCAGACTACCGCAACAATGTTGCAGACCTCCATGTGCCTCTTACTGACAGAGGAAGCACAGCAACAGGAACTCACTCTAACAACTCAGCAACAACTAACTTTTGATCAGTGCTGTGCCTTATGTATACTCTGGAGGCTGACACACCTCTGACATCACTAACCATGGAGTCAGAGCCTGTGACCACTCCCATCCATACATAGGGCACCTCACCAGGGTGTGAGGGCAAACCTCCATAATTACTGCTGGCATGCCCACAACTTACCAGGCCTTACTGTCAGCAGGAGAGATGACTGTAGCCATTTTACATGACCGCTACACTGTATTAGGGGATACCTTTTTTTATTTGGATGAACAATAGATATTATGACAAGATATCCATAGTTCTCTCTCTTCCTCAGGTCAGCAATACTGATTTACCGAGATTCCATGAGTTTAACAACAATGTCAAAAAACAAGATAACAGTCTACGGTCGATGATGTAGGAAAGGAATGGCAGAGAGAATGGTGAATAAACAGACAGGGCAATAAATGGATTTTTTTTCAAATGTATTTATAAAAATGTTTTACAAGTAATACATTGACAGTTACCTCTCGTTTTCAAGTATGTCCTGGGCACAGAGGTATAACAATACATGGTTACATTAAATGAACAGAGGTTATACAGTCACTTCACAGACATTTCATGGACAGATTTGGAAAATTGGGTACAGGGGATAAAAGGGCTGGTGTGTTTCAGATTGAAATAGAGAAGCTTTAACATCACCAAACATCAGCAAATGGCAGCAGACGTTTCACACCCTTTAGCTGCTCTTCAGCTGCGCCAAAGGCTGTCTGACTTTGGGGTGACGCAGATGTACCCTGAAGGGGCTCAGAATGAATACAGTTGCGAATACACATTTCTTTGTCCTCTTGGCTCATTAATATTCCAGTGGGTGGGGTTGACGTTCCACAAAGTACAAGCAAATGTTAACCCTTAGCATGCTGGTCCTGTGCAGAGGGGTGCAGCTCTTGGGGAGCCCCATCAGGTGTCCGCCTTTGGGTCAACGCAGATGTACAGATGAAAGGGACAGTGAGAAATAGGACCATACATCCATGGTTATTGGAGGTTGACATCTATATTGCTGGCACATCAAAATATCTGTAACAATGCAGAAATTCATAGCACTCAATTACAAAAAAAACATTTTTTGTTTGTGTCCCTTTGAAAAATATATATTTTTTAAACTTATTTTCCTGGTGTTTGAAATGATTCCTCTTTTTTCATATAATTAGTAGTTTTGCTACCCAATAACAAAATGCATATTACATGGTATGAGACAATAACAGTCATGTTTATAACTCTAAATACTTTTCTTTCCTGTGAGTTTTGAATACATTGAACCTTAAGTAACACAGCTAGCTATGGAAGCCAGTGAATGGCGACACGTATGTATTGCAGAATGTTCATTTTCACGGAGTCAGAAATTGGGGAATTGGGCATAATTCCTCCCACGGTATGAATTGCTGCTTTTATGCTCCAATTGGACAAGGATCATGAAAGTAAGTAACAGTGTAAGGGGCTTTTGTTTTGATTAACATATCTGTTATGCAAGTGGACAAAGTGATGCCCGACACATCTAAATCACTCCTAAGAGCCCAAGAAACCACAGACAATCTACTCTGCAAGATCAACAAAGTCACTAAGAGATGAAATTCTAAAGCAGGGGCGGCCAACTCCAGTCCTCAAGGGCCACCAACAGGTCAGATTTCTAGGATATTCCTGCTTCAACACAGGTGGCTCTTTGACTGAGCCACTGATTGAGCCACCTGTGCTGAGGCAGAGATATCCTGAAAATCTGACCAGTTGGTGGCCCTTCAGGACTGAAGTTGGACACCCCAGATCTAAATTGTGTTGACAGATGGGACTAGTTGGAAGTATTGTTTAATGTACATTAATTAATTAATTAATGTACTGACTGCTTTCCTGTTTTAAAAAAAAAAAAATTATTATTCCTTTGCCCCTTGTTACTCCTCTGTAGATGTTTAACTTTGAGCACTATCTTGTTTTATTTTTCCCTTGTGCAACCAAAAATCACATAATTGTGACTTCCATGTGGCCAAATTTACACAATCCTGCCGTTTGCTATTTATGGGTAACATAAAGTTGTGATGACTGGGATTCAGAATGACAGTGTAGTTTTCGAACATTGTAAGCCTCTGTGCTTAACCCTTCAAATAGATTATTGCTTTTCATTGGTATGCACCATTATATAAGTGTAAACCGCCTCCTAAAGGGTTACAAGTCCGGTTACCATGTGTTGCTATGGGGATTCTGACAGCATGAAAGAGTATTTAAGAGAGAGAGAAGAATTGAGAAGTTTAGGTTCCTGGAGGACTCGAGGAGAGGAGCCTCGGGGAGAGGAGATGGAGATAGACTCATAAAGTAGTAGAACAGACCAGGCCCCTCTTTATTTATTATGTTTGCATTGTAAGCCTCTGTGCTTAACCCTTCAAATAGATTATTGCTTTTCATTGGTATGCACCATTATATAAGTGTAAACCGCCTCCTAAAGGGTTACAAGTCCGGTTACCATGTGTTGCTATGGGGATTCTGACAGCATGAAAGAGTATTTAAGAGAGAGAGAAGAATTGAGAAGTTTAGGTTCCTGGAGGACTCGAGGAGAGGAGCCTCGGGGAGAGGAGATGGAGATAGACTCATAAAGTAGTAGAACAGACCAGGCCCCTCTTTATTTATTATGTTGTAGAGAGGAACAATGCACTTTAAGTTCAGATCCCAGAAGAAGGCTAATGGTGTCCAGCAGGTCCCAGAGATATGAAAACGGCACGCCACAGAGGGCCTCGGAAAAGAGGGCTCCCAGGTGCCGGCAGATCAGCTCTAACTGCAGATCTGCAGTAATACTCGTCTTTGTCTATATGAAAGTAGCAGTTCCCAAACAGGCAAAAGGTACTGTTGGCAATTGAAAAGGACCTGCCAGGGTCCCCGTTAGGAGCCTAGTGTAACCGGGGTACTACAGCTGATTATTCTGAAGCAACAAAAAGATGGCCGGGTCCCATACACGTTAAGCAACTGAGATGATATACCTTCCTCTGAGTGTTAAGTGTGGGCACTCATGGAAGCACATTATACTACAACGTTGTTATGTGAGTGTGAGTGGTCCCCGTGCCTGGGTACACAAATAAAAGTTAGTCATACTACAAAAGTTCCTGGCGCCCATTATTTTTCATCCTTGCTGCCTCATCGCCCAGCCACCTGAATCAAGCACCCTGAGTCCAGGTAACCCGTGATGAGTAGCCAAACACAGTACAAGATGTAGTCTCCCTATAAGCCGGGCAGGGAGGGTTACAGAAGCTTACACAGTATTACACACACACTGTGCTAGTACGTGTCCTCCATTCAGTAGTAGCAGTAAAATATAAAAAGGTGTAGCACACTGTTGGGACATTTTTTTATTTTTGTATAATAAACCACCCAATTAACTGACTTACCTCAAGTTCACCGCCATCCTAGGGTAGGTCGTCCTTGCTAAAAAGGCCAACGTAGAATGTTGCTGGTTTGGGGTTTTGTGGCATTTTCCATGACCCGATGGCTTTATATTTTTGATTCAAGAGTTAGAAAACCCAAGATGAGTTTAGCGGGCCGATGTGTTGAGAGGCTCAGATGAGAATGTTTGAGAACTAATGGTGCAGTGTGAGATTACTAATGGGATATGGAGATAATTGCAAGGCCTTTATGCTCTCTGCATTATTGGAATTACTAAAGCAACAAAAAAACTGATTTCAACGCAATCAGAGTGGGGAGGAGCATTGTAGTGATGGAGAACAACAGAGACAGTAATCGGTGATATACAGTGTTATGCTTATACACAGTGTTATGGGGATATACAGTGTTATGGTGATATACAGTGTTATGCTGATATACCGTGTTATGCTGATACACAGTGTTATGGGGATATACAGTGTTATGCTGAGACACAGTGTTATGCTGAGACACAGTGTTATGCTGATACGCAGTGTTATGCTGATATACAGTGTTATGCTGATATACAGTGTTATGCTGATATACAGTGTTATGCTGATATACAGTGTTATGCTGATATACAGTGTTATGGTGATAGACAGTGTTATGCTGATATACAGTGTTATGCTGATATACAGTGTTATGCTGATATACAGTGTTATGCTGATATACAGTGTTATGCTGATATACAGTGTTATGCTGATAGACAGTGTTATGCTGATAGACAGTGTTATGCTGATAGACAGTGTTATGGGGATATACCGTGTTATGCTGATATACAGTGTTATGCTGATATACAGTGTTATGCTGATAGACAGTGTTATGCTGATAGACAGTGTTATGCTGATAGACAGTGTTATGGGGATATACAGTGTTATGCTGATATACAGTGTTATGCTGATATACAGTGTTATGCTGATATATAGTGTTATGCTGATAGACAGTGTTATGCTGATAGACAGTGTTATGCTGATAGACAGTGTTATGCTGATAGACAGTGTTATGCTGATAGACAGTGTTATGCTGATATATAGTGTTATGCTGATACACAGTGTTATGCTGATAGACAGTGTTATGCTGATAGACAGTGTTATGCTGATAGACAGTGTTATGCTGATACACAGTGTTATGCTGATATACAGTGTTATGCTGATATACAGTGTTATGCTGATATACAGTGTTATGCTGATATACCGTGTTATGCTGATATACAGTGTTATGCTGATAGACAGTGTTATGGTGATATACCGTGTTATGCTGATATACAGTGTTATGCTGATATACAGTGTTATGCTGATAGACAGTGTTATGGTGATATACAGTGTTATGGTGATATACAGTGTTATGGTGATATACCGTGTTATGCTGATACACAGTGTTATGCTGATATACAGTGTTATGCTGATATACAGTGTTATGTTGATAGACAGTGTTATGCTGATATACAGTGTTATGGTGATATACAGTGTTATGCTGATACACAGTGTTATGCTGATATACAGTGTTATGCTGATATACCGTGTTATGCTGATACACAGTGTTATGCTGATATACAGTGTTATGTTGATAGACAGTGTTATGCTGATATACAGTGTTATGCTGATACACAGTGTTATGGGGATATACAGTGTTATGGTGATATACAGTGTTATGCTGATATACCGTGTTATGCTGATACACAGTGTTATGGGGATATACAGTGTTATGCTGAGACACAGTGTTATGCTGATACGCAGTGTTATGCTGATATACAGTGTTATGCTGATATACAGTGTTATGCTGATATACAGTGTTATGCTGATATACAGTGTTATGCTGATAGACAGTGTTATGCTGATAGACAGTGTTATGCTGATAGACAGTGTTATGGGGATATACCGTGTTATGCTGATATACAGTGTTATGCTGATATACAGTGTTATGCTGATAGACAGTGTTATGCTGATAGACAGTGTTATGCTGATAGACAGTGTTATGGGGATATACAGTGTTATGCTGATATACAGTGTTATGCTGATATACAGTGTTATGCTGATAGACAGTGTTATGCTGATATACAGTGTTATGCTGATAGACAGTGTTATGGTGATATACCGTGTTATGCTGATATACAGTGTTATGCTGATATACAGTGTTATGTTGATAGACAGTGTTATGCTGATATACAGTGTTATGCTGATAGACAGTGTTATGGTGATATACAGTGTTATGGTGATATACAGTGTTATGGTGATATACCGTGTTATGCTGATACACAGTGTTATGCTGATATACAGTGTTATGCTGATATACAGTGTTATGCTGCTATACAGTGTTATGCTGATATACAGTGTTATGGTGATATACAGTGTTATGCTGATATACAGTGTTATGCTGATATACAGTGTTATGCTGATAGACAGTGTTATGCTGATAGACAGTGTTATGCTGATATACAGTGTTATGCTGATATACAGTGTTATGCTGATAGACAGTGTTATGCTGATAGACAGTGTTATGGTGATATACCGTGTTATGCTGATATACAGTGTTATGCTGATATACAGTGTTATGTTGATAGACAGTGTTATGCTGATATACAGTGTTATGCTGATAGACAGTGTTATGGTGATATACAGTGTTATGGTGATATACAGTGTTATGGTGATATACCGTGTTATGCTGATACACAGTGTTATGCTGATATACAGTGTTATGCTGATATACAGTGTTATGCTGCTATACAGTGTTATGCTGATATACAGTGTTATGGTGATATACAGTGTTATGCTGATATACAGTGTTATGCTGATATACAGTGTTATGCTGATACACAGTGTTATGCTGATATACAGTGTTATGTTGATAGACAGTGTTATGCTGATATACAGTGTTATGTTGATAGACAGTGTTATGCTGATATACAGTGTTATGCTGATACACAGTGTTATGGGGATATACAGTGTTATGGTGATATACAGTGTTATGCTGATATACCGTGTTATGCTGATACACAGTGTTATGGGGATATACAGTGTTATGCTGAGACACAGTGTTATGCTGATACGCAGTGTTATGCTGATACGCAGTGTTATGCTGATATGCAGTGTTATGCTGATATACAGTGTTATGCTGATATACAGTGTTATGCTGATATACAGTGTTATGCTGATATACAGTGTTATGCTGATAGACAGTGTTATGCTGATAGACAGTGTTATGCTGATAGACAGTGTTATGGGGATATACCGTGTTATGCTGATATACAGTGTTATGCTGATATACAGTGTTATGCTGATAGACAGTGTTATGCTGATAGACAGTGTTATGCTGATAGACAGTGTTATGCTGATAGACAGTGTTATGGGGATATACAGTGTTATGCTGATATACAGTGTTATGCTGATATACAGTGTTATGCTGATATATAGTGTTATGCTGATAGACAGTGTTATGCTGATAGACAGTGTTATGCTGATAGACAGTGTTATGCTGATAGACAGTGTTATGCTGATAGACAGTGTTATGCTGATACACAGTGTTATGGGGATATACAGTGTTATGGTGATATACAGTGTTATGCTGATATACCGTGTTATGCTGATACACAGTGTTATGGGGATATACAGTGTTATGCTGAGACACAGTGTTATGCTGATACGCAGTGTTATGCTGATACACAGTGTTATGCTGATATACAGTGTTATGCTGATATACAGTGTTATGCTGATATACAGTGTTATGCTGATATACAGTGTTATGCTGATAGACAGTGTTATGCTGATAGACAGTGTTATGCTGATAGACAGTGTTATGGGGATATACCGTGTTATGCTGATATACAGTGTTATGCTGATATACAGTGTTATGCTGATAGACAGTGTTATGCTGATAGACAGTGTTATGCTGATAGACAGTGTTATGCTGATAGACAGTGTTATGCTGATAGACAGTGTTATGCTGATAGACAGTGTTATGGGGATATACAGTGTGATATACCGTGTTATGCTGATACACAGTGTTATGCTGATATACAGTGTTATGCTGATATACAGTGTTATGCTGCTATACAGTGTTATGCTGATATACAGTGTTATGGTGATATACAGTGTTATGCTGATATACAGTGTTATGCTGATATACAGTGTTATGCTGATACACAGTGTTATGCTGATACACAGTGTTATGCTGATACACAGTGTTATGCTGATACGCAGTGTTATGCTGATATACAGTGTTATGCTGATAGACAGTGTTATGCTGATATACAGTGTTATGTTGATAGACAGTGTTATGCTGATATACAGTGTTATGTTGATAGACAGTGTTATGCTGATATACAGTGTTATGCTGATACACAGTGTTATGGGGATATACAGTGTTATGGTGATATACAGTGTTATGCTGATATACCGTGTTATGCTGATACACAGTGTTATGGGGATATACAGTGTTATGCTGAGACACAGTGTTATGCTGATACGCAGTGTTATGCTGATACGCAGTGTTATGCTGATATACAGTGTTATGCTGATATACAGTGTTATGCTGATATACAGTGTTATGCTGATATACAGTGTTATGCTGATATACAGTGTTATGCTGATAGACAGTGTTATGCTGATAGACAGTGTTATGCTGATAGACAGTGTTATGGGGATATACCGTGTTATGCTGATATACAGTGTTATGCTGATATACAGTGTTATGCTGATATACAGTGTTATGGTGATAGACAGTGTTATGGTGATATACAGTGTTATGGTGATATACAGTGTTATGCTGATAGACAGTGTTATGCTGATAGACAGTGTTATGCTGATAGACAGTGTTATGCTGATAGACAGTGTTATGCTGATAGACAGTGTTATGCTGATAGACAGTGTTATGCTGATAGACAGTGTTATGCTGATAGACAGTGTTATGCTGATATACAGTGTTATGCTGATATACAGTGTTATGGTGATATACCGTGTTATGCTGATATACAGTGTTATGCTGATATACAGTGTTATGCTGATATACAGTGTTATGCTGATAGACAGTGTTATGCTGATAGACAGTGTTATGGTGATATACCGTGTTATGCTGATATACAGTGTTATGCTGATATACAGTGTTATGTTGATAGACAGTGTTATGGTGATATACAGTGTTATGGTGATATACAGTGTTATGCTGATACACAGTGTTATGCTGATATACAGTGTTATGCTGATATACAGTGTTATGTTGATAGACAGTGTTATGCTGATATACAGTGTTATGGTGATATACAGTGTTATGCTGATACACAGTGTTATGCTGATATACAGTGTTATGCTGATATACCGTGTTATGCTGATACACAGTGTTATGCTGATATACAGTGTTATGCTGATATACAGTGTTATGTTGATAGACAGTGTTATGCTGATATACAGTGTTATGTTGATAGACAGTGTTATGCTGATATACAGTGTTATGCTGATAGACAGTGTTATGGTGATATACAGTGTTATGGTGATATACAGTGTTATGCTGATATACAGTGTTATGCTGATACACAGTGTTATGCTGATACACAGTGTTATGCTGATATACAGTGTTATGCTGATATACAGTGTTATGCTGCTATACAGTGTTATGCTGATATACAGTGTTATGGTGATATACAGTGTTATGCTGATATACAGTGTTATGCTGATATACAGTGTTATGCTGATACACAGTATTATGCTGATATACAGTGTTATGGTGATATACAGTGTTATGCTGATATACAGTGTTATGCTGATACACAGTGTTATGCTGATACACAGTGTTATGCTGATACACAGTGTTATGCTGATATACAGTGTTATGCTGATATATAGTGTTATGCTGATATACAGAGTTATGCTGATATACAGTGTTATGCTGATATACAGTGTTATGCTGATACACAGTGTTATGCTGATATACAGTGTTATGCTGATATACAGTGTTATGCTGATATACAGTGTTATGCATTCCTGGCCAATCTAACACTTCAAGAATTCTGCATATCCTAGCATGGATTTATTTTTAGCTATTGAAAGCTATTTTGTATTGTCAGCGTCTCTGGCCCTTCTTCCCCTGCACTCATTTTATTTGTGTTATTGTGGTAACTGAATTTGTAAAAATTAGTAAGCATCATTTCAACCCCACGGACAATGCACCTAATATTAACCAAGTTCGCAAGTGTTTCTCCTCCCAACAATACAAATGAATGAAACCACAAACCATTCTTGTCAACCAGTGACACTGGAGGTACATCTAGCAATTGACTTTAAAGCCCCTCAGTTGGATTTATGAAACTAATTAACACATAAAGATCCAGGTGTAATACTGATGAGGGCTTGCTGGTTCAATGGATTAGAGCCCAGAGTTTTCGCACATCCTGGCATGTACTAATGAGAAGCGCTATGTAAACTAATGGTGCTATATAAATAAAGACATTTATACATACATACATGTACTTGATGAACTGGCGCTGTTCATATCAGCACGTTAATACCTTGGGATTTAACCATGGTATTTCATTGGTGTCAGTTGTGGATAGGGTAGCCATGGGGCTTCTCCAAAACTACTGGACACAATGGTGAAAGGTGCAAAGCGCTCGAGACACACATACACACCTCTCTGCTCCATGCTGTTTCCTCCTCTCCTGGGCCCCACTCCCATGCTCCTGACAACTCCTCCTGATTGGGTGCATTACCCAGCAGCAGCAAATCAGGATGGAGAAAGCTGCCCAGCCTGCTAGCAACAGCCCTGCTCTCTCCCTGCTCTGCAAAATCTTGCGCCCCCCCCCCCCAAGCCAGTCAGGTCACTATATCCAGAGAGGTTATATCGAACACATACATGTCCAGCATTACCTCTCATTTTTTACTGCATCTACCCCTACTGCATCTACCTCTGCTACAGGCGTGCGTGACGCCACGCGAACGGTCGTGTAACGCCTGTATGCTCGCAGACCTGGCCAGTCCCCAGTACTGAGGTGGGTAAGGGTATAACACGCACCCACAGCAGTGAGGGCGTGCCCGGAGTGTGATAGTTGCGTTGCCGGACCTGGAGAGAGAAGGGTTAACCGTATACTTGCAAAGTCCGGGGAGCCAGAGGTCAGAGGGTTAATGTCCAAGAGCCAAGGGTCCAGGGCAGGAGAGAGCAGCGTAGTGATGTCCAAAGCAGAGTCCAGGGGTAGAGAGGTACACGTAGTAAAGCCAAGCCGAGATCAAACCAGGGAAATCCAAACAGGGGCAGGGGCAGGAACAGGGAGCTGGAACAGGGAGCTAAGCACAAGTTACTGCACACAGGAGCCACAGAGAGGCTATGCTGAGCAAAGACGGAGCGGGCAGACATGGGTAATAAAGGAGGAAGGACCAATGGAGGCAAGGGGAGGAGCGGAGGCCTGTCTGAGGGCACGCAGGGATAGGTCCAGGAGAGAGGCAGGGGTGTGATGGCTCGTAATGGCCTGCAGCCGATGCGGGGCGGCGCCAGCAGCACGGGAGGGCAGGTAAAGGGATCGGGTGCGCGCGCCTTCTGTAAGGCTGCCGTGCGCGCGCCCCGATCGCGTGCGCGCAGATATGGCGTGCGCCGTGGAGGAACGGCACTGCGTGGAGGAGGTAAGCTGCTGGGGGAGCGGAGAGGCAGGGCAGGAGGCTGCCGTGGGGCTAGAGGTGACGGGGACCCGCTGAGAAGCGCGTGTCCCCTGATCCGTTACAGGTCGCATGCCCACACTAACCATGGAAGCGGCCTTAGAATTATCTAACGGTGTCTGCTGATCAACAATCTTCTGAAGTATTGGAATCTTTCTGAACAAGAAATAAGTGGAATTACTATGTAACACCTTACACTAAGAACCCTTATCCTTAACCCCTTACCCTAACCTCTAAAATTAGGGCCTTACCGTGGCCGCGAATTGGCCGGTGGAGAGATGTCCCAGTAAATAGTGGCTAAACACCGGTGGAGATTTGGTTATGGCAAAACAGCCGTGAGCACATATCCTAGACCGCTAATCGGTGAGCTCCATGTCAGTGTTTCTGCACTAAATGTATTCTCACCCGACCGTCTTTGTGCATAGCAGAATATATACATATTTCCTTAGAAGATGATCAGTGTATATACAGATGCAGCAGACGTTCTTGCCAACGCAATGGGTTGCGTTACCACTGGCGCATTAATTACTAGTGCTATTGAATACAAGGTAAGGAGACAATATATGTTATTTACTGCTTAACTTTGTGGGTTAACTCAGGGGAGCGCAAACTTTTTTCCCTGCGCCCTCCTGCCGGCGGTCCCCTCACTCCCGCGCCCCCCCTAACCCCCACTTACCTGCGCTCCGGCGTCATGACGTCACATTGCCATAGCAACGTGACGTTACATGACCTCGCGGTGTCATTTTGACGCCGCAAAATGATGCCGCGTTGCCATGGCGACGCAGGAAGAAAGCCGCCGGAGCCTAGGTAAGTAAAGGTTTACAGAGGCCCTGCAACTCCCCGGCACTTAATTTAAGTGCCTTCAGGAAGCGCGCGGGGCCTCTGTAAACCCCATACCCCCCCGCCGGCAGTCTCGCGCCCCCCCCCAGTTTGCGCACCGCTGGGTTAACTCATGTTTACGGGAGTAATAGCGTCTACTAAATCTATAGTTTGGAGCTCATGGGTAACAATTGGCCAGTCAACGTTGGTGTAACAGTGGCAGGATAATTACACTCCTGCTACCCCTAGCTCTCTTCATGGAATCTACAGTGGTTGCTGGCACAGGATAATTACCTTTGATCTGTGTAAATGACCCGCAGTAAGTGGTTTAACTTCGGTACACTAATGAAACTGAACAGTAGGAAGTCTCACGGAGAGAAACAGCTATGATGCTACCTTGCGAAACCTGTAGAGCATTAACCGAGTTCATGTTTTCATGGGACGCTGTCCAAGATTACAACGTTTTATGTTGGCAAACTATTGGTGGCTGGTGTATAACAAAGACCAGATAAAAAAAAGGAGAAAGTATCTTTTATTTTACACAGAGGGAAGAGACGAGACGGGGAATAATGAACAATATTCTGATGCTGCAGTCGTATCTTTTCCAGGTTCATTTTAAAGTGGTAAGTGTATTTGTATTTGATAGAACATGCCTTTAGTACAATGTGATGGGCTGTCTCTGTTACCGTGCGGCTCGGCAGGTCTTAAACAGAAATACCGATTTATTTCTCCTTTTCTGGCATGGATAGCTAAATAATACTCGGAATTCTTGCTCAGAGCTCTTACAGACTTGTTTTTTTAACCACTTGAAAGCTGTCTGCCACCTGGATTGCATTGAAGGGGTTACGGTTGTTAGTATATTGTCTTATATTAAAGATTGAATGTGTCATTGAATTGGTTACTATGAATCTTAGAGAGTAATATATAGGCATTTCTAGAGTTCTTTACACTGCTATATATATATATAAAAAAAAAATGTTACTTAATATTAAAATATGCCAGATTCAGACTAATTTCCTTGCTTGCCTGAAATCGAGCAAACTATAAGCACAGAGCTAATTTTATTAATCAATACTGAGATGTTAGAAGTGATAACATATGTCTGCATTACCCTACTGTACAGTACAGTATAAATTGCCATGTAAACAATACAGTCTAGCCATTTATTTTCCTTTGAGTAGGTGTGTCCACTGTGAGCGGACTGTATTCTCACATGTATTTCTAACTCTGCTTCTGAAGCTGCTACCACAACACTGGTATGGTTCAAGTTAGTCGATACCGGGCTACGGGGTTGTCCATGGGTTTTGTGGTTGTTTTATACTAAGTTTTTCATAGTTGTATTATAGGAGCTAGTCATGGAGATTATTGCGCATACTGTAAGTCTTCCAGATCTCCCAAGTCTTTTATTCAAATGTCCTTTTGTATTGTCCCTGAGCTTTGAAGGTAAAGGAGTGGCCAACTCCAGCCCTCTAGGGCCACCAACAGGTCGGGTTTTCAGGATATCCCTGCTTCAGCACAGGTGGCTCAGTCAGTGGCTCAGTCAAAGGCTGAGCCACTGTTTGAGCCACCTGTGCTGAAGCAGGGACTGATTGAGCCACCTGTGCTGAAACAGGGATATACTAAAAACCTGACCTGTTGGTGGCCCTTGAGAACTGGAGTTGGCCACTCCTGTTTTAAGACCTCCCAAACTTCTTCAGAAAAGATCTTTAAAAGAAGACTTTTTATTGTTGAAAAAATAGGTACTTCAAAAGTTGCTAATGATGCCCTACAATAATGTACAATTTGGACAGTATTCGTGACTCTACTTAGTAGTGTAGGGTCGCATTTACGTCAATTGTCCTGTACAGTGCTAGAATATTTTTTCCGCTTGCAATGCATTTTGGTTCAGCAGCTGCAGAAATGATGAAGAAGAAGAAAAGATCTTAAGACAAACCGTGGATGAGAAAAGCAGGTTAGTCCAAAAAGTGTCAGAAGAATGTAATGAAGAATGATGGTGGCGTTTGTTAAACGGCTTCGCATTCTCCAGGTCCAGGAATGCATGGCGGATATTCAAAGGCTATCGCCAGGGTACCCTTATCTGCATTGTGCAGTTTATGAGCGCATGAAAGGAGGGTGGATCAGTTATTTATTTTTTTGGTTTTGCAAAAACCGTGTTCTGTACGATGGTAACGAGGTTATGGGGATCGTTTTATATTGTCCGGGCCATTTTCGGACAACAATCCCCATTGAGGTCAATTGGAAATTTCGGCGAAAAAACGGTCTGGGACATTTGGTCGCGGCTGGCGCTTTGCTGTGACTCCACCGCCGGAAGCTGCTGCCCCCGCCGCCGTCCACTTCGCCACCGGTCACTAAGTTAAGTAAATGCCCTAAACTAAAACCCCTTGCCGTAACCACTAAAATCATTAACTTAACCTCCTATCCTAAACCCGTTTAATGAACCCCCTACCCTAAAACCCTTAAATTAACCCCCTACCCTAACAGCTATACCCCTTAAATTAACCCCCTACCCTAACAGCTATACCCCTTAAATTAACCCCCTACCCTAACAGCTATACCCCTTAAATTAACCCCCTACCCTAACCAGTAATAAAATGTACCTTCGAAGTGGCCAGCGACGGATATTCCATTGGCGAATCGGCTGCGGCAAAGACACCGTCTGAGGCGAAACAGGTTCGACCAGATGTCTCATTCCGGAAGAAAACTGCCTGCACCGCCAATTCGGACACTATAGAGTTACCCCATAAGTCAGTCTGTGGGGACTATATCAATGTCTGCCACCTGCACAGACAGGACAAGATGTGAGCAAGAAAGTGCACATTTATCAAAGAGAAAACCCTGCTGTATCTTATAGAAAATATTCATTATAAATCTGATGCTGTTTTTTGCGCCAGTTTCACCCCACTTTTGCAACCAGGAAACATTGATATTTAGCCCCCCCAAAATAACCCACTCAGTGGCATGCCAATGTATAGTTCAGTTGCACAGTTGTTGAATGTAATACAAAAAAAACAGGTTGACATGAGAAAAGCAAAGGTAAAAGGCCATTTACATTTTTTTTCCCGTGGTAATGTTGCATTGATTATATCAATATCTTGTGTCATCCTAAAAAATGTCAAATAGTTTTGTGTCTTCCAAGAAATTTCAAGTCCATGGGATTTAAAGGCCGTTTTGGGTGTGTTAACCCGGCAACGGAGCTTGATCAATCTGGGGCTCCGTTTGTAAGAATTCCAGTTCATTGACATTATTATATTGTAATTGGGTTTGAATCCGGTGTATAAAGACAAAATGCCCCGCATACAGTGTGATATTGTCTGATTTGCAACGATTCTTTCTTTCATACATATTATATACAATATGATATTCTAATGGTTGTTAATTAGCATCTTTTGATAGATTCAGTTACATTAGGGAGTATTTGGAGTTATAATGGGATTGCAGCTGTGTTGGGTTGTCTGAACGAGGGAGGACCCCTGGGTGACATTTGAGTGAATTTCGACAACTGTGGCTGAGGCTGATGCAATCTGGGAGTGGATGACATAGTGGATTGACAGAAACTCTCAGATCTTTCCAGAAGTCATGCCATATTTGGTTATTCTCTTGTTTGGAGGTTGTGCAGTTCCTTATCAGATATGATATCTGTTTCAAGCTGTAGGACCTTATCTGGTAATAGAGTTAGTGGTAGCAAAGGCTCACACTAAGGCCTCAGTCCCAGTGATCACGACCACGCGTGAACAAGAGAACAGCCCTCTATGGAGCCGACCCCAGTCAGTCCGTGCGTGCGCATGCACAAAGCACGATGGCGCACATTTTGTAAAGCCAAGAAATCTGACTTTTGGCGCGGCGGCTGTCACAGCGGCGGTTCAGCCAATGAGGGCAAAACAGCTGCGTGACGTCATGGCCGCGCCCCGTGCCCCACCACGCCTCCCGTCACGATTGATCTGAAGTCCTCAGATCGCTTGGGTGAAGGCCACAAGCGCCCCCAGGCGCTCCATTGCTCGCAAGTGCGCACTCACGGGGGTCGTAGCCTAAGGGATAATATCTGGGTAAATAGTAATAGTGTGTAGTTAGTGGGAGGACAGAGGGATTACACCAGAAGGACGGGAGAGGGATTACACCGAGATGGAGGAGGAAAGGGTTAACACCAGGATAAAGAAGGAATCAGGTTTAACATCATGATACTACGATCAAATTCAAGTATTCCACTCAGGAACAGAATAATATGCAACCATCTTTGACAATATAATAATAATAATAATAATGAATATTATAACTTATTTGAATGTCACCGCCATTTTTGTACCATTTTTGTATGCGAGTATTTATCTTCAAAATAAACATTTCTTTTTACGTGCTAACACCAGAATGCCGAGTGCTGTTATGCTGGGGTAATCTACAGAAAGGGATAAAGGATATTTTACACCATTAGAACCTCACAGATCCCATTTTAGATATACTGTAACAAGCAAAACAGATTAACTTGCATTATAACCATTATAGCAAATAGCAATAGTGTGAGAAAACCATGTGCAACAGTAAATATCGCTGCTGGTCAGTCTTATCCCATTTGTAGATAAGAAGTTATGTGCCATATGTAATAAGTATTGCTAATCCGGATGTCCCTTTATTGTAAATGAGCCATATGACGTAGTGACGCTTAGGTAATGTGGTTCTATGGGGGAAAATGCCCTAATCTCTAATAAGAGGTATCGGAGCTCGATCCCATGTTAAGTCCCATTCAAATCAATAGCGGGATCGAGTGAATCCAGGCCCAAGTGTCAGAAAATCAACACTTGTATAATCCATGTATATCTGTGTAATACTCATGTTTTCTTCTATACTGTATCTGTAATAACAAAGAAAAGAAAATAAGATTGTCACTTAGTACAATGTAACGAGTCAATGTTGTCTGCATATCGTCTTCTATACCTGGCACCCGACCAAAGGCGCTGTCACTATGTCAGTGTAATCACCGGGTAACAAGCACCTCATTTTACTGTCTTCTTATTTGACAGCAGGCAGACAGAGGATTAATATTGCGTTAAAGACCTCTACATCCAGTACGATGTTATGAAAACAGTGTAAAAAAGGAAACCTTGTCTAAGAGCTGGTTAATGCAGTCCTCAAGGGCCACCAACAGGTCAGGTTGTCAAGATATCCCTGCTTCAGCACAGGTGGCTCAATCAGTCCCTGCTTCAGGCTGGGATATCCTGAAAACCTGACTTGTTGGGGCGTCTTGAGTACTAGGGTTGAGAACCCCTGGGTTAATGCACTGGTTTGAGATCAATGTGCAAAGCATTTGTTTTCAGTTTCTAGTTACGATGTATAAAAGATCTCTTTGCAGCATTCCTGCGTTTTGCAAATCTCTGATCTCCCTTGAGCTGTTTTAGTTTAATATGTTTTGCCTGTGGTTAACACTTTCAGTGCTGCAGAGCAGGGCTTCCTTTCAAAGCTACTGTACATGTACCAGCAGCGGCAGTGAACCGCCTAAGTTGCTTGATAGGATGACAAGTTTATTTGAGGTGAGGAGGGATGTAGAAGGGCAAGTTGCCTGCACAATTGGGCTTGCGACTGCAGGGAAAATATCCACTCTAGCGCGTTTCAGAAGTGTCAGTCACAGTACAGCTTGAGCACAGTAACGTCTGCACCAGACCGGAAATATCTTACTTAAAGAAACTAAGTGAGGTGGAGTCATCACTTAAAGTGACAATACCTCCTAGGACCAGAGGGAAATAATTCTAGTGACATGTTTATTTAAGACTAGCTGATATACCCGGCGTTGCCCGGGATTTAATTTTCCCGCTCCCCCTCGCTTTCCGCTCACCCCCCTTCACTGCTCCGGTTCCCCCCCCCCCCTTCACAGCTGAGTCCTCCCCCTCCTGTCCCCCCCACGTTCACATGTCCGATTTCCCCCCCCCCCCCTTTCACATCTCTAATTCTCCCCCTCCCCCGCCTTTATAGATCGGTGGCCGGGAGGGCTGGGATTCCACCCCCCCCCTTGACAGCTAGCCGGCGGCTCCCTGGGTGGGCAGTATGGTTGTAATTCCTCCCCCCCTTCAGAGCTTAGCGATGGTGGCTCACCTTTGGTTATGAATTTCCTCCCCCCCTCCACTTCAGAGCTCGGCAGCAGCAGCTCACTGGGGGGTGGGTGGGAGGGTTGTGTGGCGGCGGCCCACTGCGGGTATCTCTGCGGCGGCTGACTTTGGGTGCGGTGTGTGACGGGGGGTGGAGGCAGCTGACTTACTGTGGGGCGGGGTTTTCGCTGTGGTGGCGGGCGGGAGCAGGGTTGTCAACAGAAAGCATGGGGCCCAGGACAAATGAAAGGAGCAGGGCGGCCGCCCCCCCCCCCCCCAACCCACAGCGCACCTACCAGGGTAAAATATTTTTTAGCGCACAACTTTAACTTAACTGTTTTCTTATTGTCATACAGAAAAAAAGATTACAATGCAACATGTTTATTTTAATATTTACCACAAAAGACAGGTGACTGAGTGGGTGGGTGACAGTGAGTGACTGGGTGGGTGACAGTGAGTGACTGGGTGGGTGAGCGGGGGTGGTCTGAAAGGCAGGAGGGGGTGTGAAAGGCAGGAGGGGGTGTGAAAGGCAGGAGGGGGGGGTGAAAGGCAGGAGGGGGGGTGAAAGGCAGGAGGGGGGGTGAATGGCAGGAGGGTGGGGGTTGAAAGGCAGGAGGGGGGTGAAAGGCAGGAGGGGGGGTGAAAGGCAGGAGGGGGGGGGTGAAAGGCAGGAGGGGGGGGGTGAAAGGCAGGCGGAGGGGGGTGAAAGGTAGGAGGGGGGGTGAAAGGCAGGAGGGGGGGTGAAAGGCAGGAGGGGGGGTGAAAGGCAGGAGGGGGGGGGTGAAAGGCAGGAGGGGGAGGTGAAAGGCAGGAGGGGGGGTGAAAGGCAGGAGGGGGAGTGAAAGGCAGGAGGGGGGGTGAAAGGCAGGAGGAGGGGGGGTGAAAGGCAGGAGGGGGGTGAAAGGCAGGAGGGGGGGGTGAAAGGCAGGGGGGGGTGAAAGGCAGGAGGGAGGAGGGTGAAAGGCAGGAGGGGGGGTGAGGGGGTGAAAGGCAGGAGGGGGGGTGAGGGGGTGAAAGGCAGGAGGGGGGGTGAGGGGGTGAAAGGCAGGGGAGGGGGTGAAAGGTAGGGCCCGGGGGAGGGAGGGGGCAGAGGGGGAAGATCCCTCCCCCTGCGGTTCCTCACCTCGCACACGGCCGCGCTTCTCCTCAGGCTGCCCCTGGGGCTCTCCTCCCTCCTGTCCTCTCCCGGTCTGACGCAGAGGAGCTAGGCCATGGCCCCACCGCCTCCCGGGCCGGCCTCTTCCCCCGGGTTGTAAGAGGCGGGGACGAAGCTGCCCCGGCAGCCCCACGCGCACTCGTGGGCCACGTTGAAAGCAAAGTCCTCGGGCAGCTTGGGCAGCCGGTGCTCGCGGCGGAAGTGCACGCATGTCACCCCCCCCCGCCACGCATCACCCACCCCTCTGACTGCAGGGGGGAGCCGGTGAAGGGAGAGATGGAGAGAGCCGAGGAGCGCTCTCGGTAATGGGGAGCCAGAGGAGCGCTCTCGGTAATGGGGAGCCGGGGGAGCGGCCTGGGTGGGGGGGGAGAGAGTGGAGAAGCGCCGGGGAAGGGAGAGCGCGACGGAGAGAGCCGGAGGAGCACTCTCGGGGATGGGGAGTGGCCTGGTGGGGGGTTGGTTGGGGGGGCGGAGAGAGCTTGCTCTGGGGGTGGTGGGGGAATTGGGAGAGCGGGCTTAAAGGCGTGCAGTGTGTGTGAGGCTGCGGGGAGATGAGCATTGTGTGATGGTATCCAGCGGGCCAGGCAGCAGGGTGAGTGGCCTGGTGGTTGTGTGTGTGTCTTCCCCCCCTCCAGATGTGGGTGGATAAGTGTGGCAGTTGAGCCAATGAGAGGCGTGCGGGGGCGGGTCCGGACCAATCTGATTGGCCAGAGGGTGAGTGGCAGACCAACTGACCAATCAGATTGGCCTTTGGGACAGGACATACAACGGTTTCAAAAATATAGATATAGATATCATCCCATCTGGATAATGAATTAATTTTGACCCAAATCTGACACCTATAAATATGATTTATTTATTAGAGACTTGGGGGGTGGTTTGATTTCCTCTGGCTGCTCCCTTCTGTGTGATGTCACTGTGTGATGTCACTGTGTACTTGTACAGCCAGAGTCCACCCTTCCCCGCCTCCCCTTATCTCATATGAGGACAGGGATCCAGATCCACAAAAGGGGTGCTAAGCTTAGCACCCCTTTGTGAATCTGGGTCAGAGTGGAATAAGGGGAAAGAAAACACTTAATTGACAAAGACCATTCAGAAGCCCTTAAGAAATTAAGCTATCTGACTGCGGGATTTCAATGATGAGCTGGATGTGGGAAAGGATTTTCTCTGTAAACTGTGACAACATTTTCTAATCACCTCCTACCAATTTTTTTTTTTTTGCATGTAAACTTCTCTTGCATTAGACCATGAGTGGCCAACTCCAGTCCCAAGGGCCACCATTAGGTTAGGTTTTCAGGATATCCATGCTTCAGCACAGGTGGCTCAATCAGTTGGTCAGTCGTTGACTGGTCAACTCCAGTTCTCAAGGGCCACCAACAGATCAGGATTGACGGATATCCCTGCTTCAGCACAGGTGGCTCAGTCTTCGACTGAGTCACTGATTGAGCCAACAGTGCTGAAGCAGGGATATCCTGAAAACCTGACCTGACCTGTTGGTAGCTCTTGGTAGAGCCTGAGGAAGCCGTTTTACGGTGAAACGTGTTGCTCCATCTTTGTTCTTGGATTGTCACGAGGAGGCTTCCGTAGTGATCCGGCGACACTCATTTTTACCAGCTGAGCAGCTTGCTTCAAACCGGACGCGGAGGCGAAGCACTAGAGCTTGCAAGAGTCGGCTGGGTCCCTTGTGTTGCTGACACTGACTTTCCCTACATGTGAGTGGACATTTAATGTCATACTAATAAATTGTCATTTTTTATTTTGAACACTCGCTCCCATTTCTTGCCTGGGTCTGGTGGAGACCCATGGCAGTGACGTCATCCAGCTATCTGAAAATGCCTTATCAGAAAGATATGGATGAATAGAGGACTCTATTAAGAGGCTACATCTGACAATGAACCCTTTATGAGCCTGTACTTACACATGGCCGTGTAAATATTATATTATTGTTATTCATCTGTTAACCCCCCCACTGCTGGTTTGAAAGACAAGAACCCTTTATGAGCCTGTACTTACACATGGCCGTGTAAGTATTATATTGTCATTCATTTTTAACCCCCCCCCCCCCTCCCCACTGCTGGTTTTGAAGCTTAACCCTCTTTTATGTTATTGAGGGTGTGAGCATTTGTAGGTTCCCATAGGAGTCTAATGAAGTTTTACTGCTGACCCCTGCTCCCCCTTCTTCCCTGTTTTCTCTGTCTTTTAAGGGATCTAGGAAAGATCCCATAGGGGGTCTGAGAAGGTGGTCCCAACATTTACCACTGCGGATTCACTAAGGAGAAAAGAAGATTACCCACCAATTCCATCCATAGTTAGTGCCTGAGGTTTGTTCTGTGTTTTAAGGTGGGCCTTAAAGGTGGATAGAGAGTGTATCAGTCGAATATTGAGGGGAAGGGCATTCCAGAGGTGTGGGGCCGTCAGTGAGAAAGGTTTAAGGTGGGAGAGAGCTTTAGATACAAAAGGGGTAGAGAGAAGACATCCTTGAGCAGAACACAAGAGTTGGAATGGTGCATAGCGAGAAATTAGGGCTATGTATTTTGAGGCACCGGTGCCTAGCGAAGCTGAACCCCATTAATTTAAGCTCCGAGGACCCCCTGCTTCCGGAGATACAGACCTCCTTAGGGGTTGCTGGTAACCGCTCAGGATCGGCTAGCAGGGTTCACGTAACGGGCGGAGTTTCAAAGCTCCGGCGCCCTGCTGGCCAATGGGAGGCTGTGATGTCATATGATACGGCTTCCTATTGGCCCACGTGACTCATGGGCTTTAAACTTTGCCGAGATACCGACAAACCCTTTGGAGGTCTGTATCTCGGGAAACAGGGGGTCCCCGGAGCCGAAATTAATGGGGTTCGGCTCCGGAGACCCCCTACTTCAAACCTACATTAAAAAAATAACCATAATTAAAAAAGTGCATGAATTTCTCCTTTATAGTAACCCTTAACTGACCCCTACAGAGAAGGAGTTTATGTGCGGTAACACCGGATTGGCATTATCGCACTTTATTGAATAAGTAGACATTGCACCGACCACATTTCGCTATGACTGACAGCCTGTGTTGGATCTGTGTGTTGATACAATGTTGTGTAAAATCATTCGAAGAGATACTGCAACATGTTTATTTTTCGGGGAAGCAAAGATTTTGCCGGAAAACCGGAAGTCCCACATTTACTAGGTGGTGATGTAGTATGTCTTAATACACAGGGGGTCTATGTGTCAAGGTAAGTGTGGTGTACACCTAGGGCATCTTCATCCTGCACCTCTGCGTCAAAGGATTGTGCCCCGACAGCCCCAGCTTGCACCTCGGGGAGTATCAATTGGAGGGAGTTACATCCAATTATAATCTGCGCACCACGTAACACCTCCCAACTCCTCCTACTGACTCTCCCCAAAGTGCAAGCTGGGACAGAGACGCAGAATAGGATACATATAACTGTAATCTGTGCACCGTGTATCACATTCTGCGTCTCTGCCCCAGCTTGCACCTTGGGGAGGGTCAGTAGGAGGAGTTGGGGAGGAGTTACGTGGTGCACAGATTATAATGAGATGTATCACATTCTGCGTCTCTGCCCCAGCTTGCACCTTGGGGAGAGTCAGTAGGAGGAGTTGGGGGGAGTTATACGGTGCACAGATTATAATGAGATGTATCACCTTCTGCGTCTCTCTGCCCCAGGTTGCATCTTGGGGAGAGTCAGATGAGGAGTTACATGGTGCACAGATTTTATTTACTCCCCCCCCCCAAATACTCCATAACTTTAGTGGTATAAGTCTAAAATATTGCATCAAATGTAACAAACTGTTCTTACACGTGTCACAGCTCTGCTCTAAAAAACGGAGCAGTGCGTCTTAACACACATTTTTTCCTATGCTTATACATCAACCCAAAGGAGTCTTCTGGCATAGTTTTGTAGATATGGCCCTAAATACTACTTTAACTCTTTTTTTGAGTGCCCTGTGACGTAGCCCCAACGTCATACCGTCTGGCGCCCCAGGTGCTTTCTGCACCTTTTCACGGAGAGATGGCGTTCTGCGCTCCTGTGATCGCGATCTCGCTGGAAAGAGGACACCTCCTCTTCAGTTAACCATCCTCACGGTCACGTAATAGCGATGTCCCGGAGGGGCTGTGGCACTCTGTTGCGTGGGCGGCCCCACTGGCACTCAAAGAGTTAAACTCCGGGGTAATGCACATCGACCATTTGGCGGATTCAAGAACGAGACTTCTTTTTAACGTACCTTCCCATGACAGTTGGGTGTTCACAGCCGTGCAATACTTTAATAATAGGTCAATATTCTGCATTCAGTCATTATATTGTAGTAGGGTTTTGGGCTGTAAAGCACTAGACCAGGAGAGGCCAACTCCAGTCCTCAAGGGCCACCAACAGGTCAGGTTTTAAGGATATCCCTGCTTCCGCACAGGTGGCTCAATCAGTGGCTCAGTCAATGATTGAGCCACCTCTTCTGAAGCACTGATATCCCTAATTGCCTGGCCTGTTGGTGGCCCTTGAGGACTGGAGTTGGCCACCCCTGGTATAGACCTTGTCTCCTGGACCAAGCCTGCTTTTTAGTGATTGCCTTGCTTAATTGGACATTTCTCATTTTAATCGTATTTAAGGCTAGGTTCTTTTTCTGCCTGAACTCAAATTAATTATTAACTCCGCTTTTATATTACCTGGTTAGAGTATTTAATATACTCTGCACCTGAATGTATTGCTAACAAAGCACACCGTTATCTATATAACACCACATCTTGTTTAGTCAGCAAATCAGCAGCCTGACTAAATTAAATTAAAGAACGCTGCCGCCTTTATAATGAAACCTAACAAGCATTCTTACATTTCTGTAGTGGCTTTTATTTTGTTGTTCTTTAGAGAGATCTGCTTGTTTATGTAATTATTATACGTGCAATTTCCTCGTTAATAACATGACATCTTATATTCTTCATTATGTGATTTATAAGGGGAAGTGGGGGAAATCAGACTGCAGAATTGTTTCTTTGTTTTAAAGCAGCAATACAGGTTTCTCCTCTATTTTGTCTTTTTATATGTAAAGTCTGTGGCAATGTATAATTCTGCATTCTTACCTAAGCTGGCAAACGTTTGGTGCTCCTGTTATACATCTGTAAAAATCCAGATTGTGTGCCTAACATAATGGCCGCCTTTCCGTTTCAATCAATCCTTCAGTCAGTGTAACTCAGCAGCTACAAGGTTGCCTGATATTACGAAGGTA
The DNA here is from genome assembly GCF_040206685.1 of Ascaphus truei. Classification (NCBI taxonomy): domain Eukaryota; kingdom Metazoa; phylum Chordata; class Amphibia; order Anura; family Ascaphidae; genus Ascaphus; species Ascaphus truei. The sequence goes on from NC_134498.1 coordinate 41,748,380, forward strand.
ACATTAACTATTGTTGCAGCTCAAACTGCTTGGAACATTGGCAACAAATTATCACAAAGGAAAGCCTCGCAAAGATCTTGCACTAATTGAGAGGTGGGCTAAACCTGCTATACAAATGAAAAGATGCTCAGTATATTAAAACTAGGGTGACCGTATTCTTCCCGTGAAAAAATAGGACACGTCACGCATGCGGAAACTGAGCTTGCTGACCGCGCGTGCGCGGCGCACACCAGCCGGCAAGCTACGATCGCGCAGGCGCGGACGGCAAGCAAGAAAACCGGGACATTTATAGTCATTTCGGGATACCGAGATAGGGGACAAAAAAAACTGGGACTGTCCCAGCTAAACCAGGATGTCTGGTCACTCCAATTAAAAATGGCATTAAGAGCTGAATAAAAAAAGTAATTTATCTAATACTACAAAACTGATATATTTAAAAAATAAAATAAGATTTCACGTTTTGCTGCTTTTCATGGACCTGTGCTTTAGAATTCGGGTACTCTCTCGTGCATAGGACATGAAGAGTTAATACTGCAGACATTCTTGCTGTCTTAATGGCTAATTCATTTACATGGTTAGTAAGAATCCTCTCGTTCCCCTTTTCCTCTGTGAGGCATTTATTCCGTTGAATGCTGGGCCTGCATGATGAGCACCTGCTGTGCAGCATGCTTAATGCAAACTTGAATGCATCAAAGCCACAAGAGCTCAGACTTTAATCATAGGGCCCAATAACAGAGGGGAAATAGGCTTATGTGGGTGCTCAACCAGTTTCTTATTGGATTTTACGTTGGCACCAGTCTGTGCCCATCTTATTAAAAAAGCCCAACGAGGCACACACTTGTGTCCCTGCAGTGATGTGGCTAAAAGGACGGGGAGGAACCATTTCTGGAGTTGCCTACAAGAAATTGCTCGACGATCCCACTTGGCATCAAAGGGGTCAATGAATCCCTCTAGTTTTTCTTGAACTCTTTGAGCGCCCCAAGACATCGTGATGACGTCATAGCGCCTGGCACGCCGCCGGGTGCCCCATGAAGGCCGTGGCTACGTCACGCCCAAGGTTGTGCTTGTTTTTTTTTTTTTTTTCAGGGTTCCTGTGGAGTGTGCGGAGCGAGATCGGCAGTGAAGGGAGGTGGAAGGGCAGAACGACTCTCTCTTCTATTCCCGGGGGAAGGGCCGCGGTCGCGTTCCGCTCCGGCGCGCCAAAGGGTTAAACGGCAACATCAGCGCAGTCGGAAGAGGACGCAATAAGCGATCGATTTGATTGCGCCTTAGTTTGGTACCTTGAAGTCCGATTTTCTTTTGGGGTGAGGGGGGGGGAGGGGGGGGCAGCGGGTGCAAAACAAAACACAAAATCTTTGAAAAACCAAAAGTTTAATTGTGGAGCCTGGTTGAGCGCGCAATCCCATGTAGCAAACAAAAAAATGTCTTTACAACTCATACATGCAATTAGATTCCTTAGCAAGATTCAATACCCCCTAAAGTAACGCTGTACTTAACTTAAATCGCTCCTAGGACTAACGAGACGTAATCCCAGGGACATGTTTGTGGTCTCCTATGGGTAATTTGTTACCTTTTATACCCAAATATATACTTCACAGCTTCCTATTGGTCCACGTGACACTGGGAGCTTTAAATCTGCCATTTTGATAGACCCACATACCCCAGCTAGAGCTGCCACAGGCACCCCCTACGGAGGCAAGTATTTTGTGGAGCGGAGGGTCCCCGTAGCTGAAATCAGCTCCTGAGACCCCCTGCTTCAATCTTCTACCGCTAAAAAAAAAAAAAAAGGAAGGCAAGATTGCTGCTTTAATGATATAAAAATGTTTTTTTTTTGTGGTTTTTTTAAATTGTGTGTTTTCCCATTAAAAAGCACATTTATCCAAAGCACAATTCCTGTAACACAGAATGTCTAATGATCACGTCAGTTTCTCCATTTAATCGAGGCTGGTCAAGCAGTGGATGATCAAAGCATTAGAATTTATAGACAAATAAGCTTGCAAGGGGAAAAGATTAACCACATTACTCCCACATCAAGTACCTTCTTCACGAACCATTTCTAACGCTTTTTTTTTTTTTGCATGTTTTTGTATAGCGCTGCTAGGTTTATGCAGTGCTTTACAGAGACATTTTGCAGGCACAGGTCCCTGCCCCGTGGAGCTTACAATCTATGTTTTTGGTGCCTGAGGCACAGGGAGATAAAGTGACTGCCCAAGGCTCCAGGCTACCAGGCTCCCCTGCTTCAAACTCTCATTGCCACTCAGTGTCTTTTACTCACTGAGCCACACCCTCTCCCTTGCTGTAAATTAAACAGTATGAGACCTACGTACTAACATATTTGTTTAAATTTGTGTTGTATTAAAAACGATAATGAAAACAAGTAATACAAACCTAAAAAAAAATGTGCATCGTATCTTGTATGAAGACTTGACATAAAATGAATAATTTGTTGTTTGAAAATTATTTTGGATCTATCCCTCGTATCGAATACCTGATCGATACAATTTAAATTAACAGAATGTTATGTATTTTTTGAATTTATTACTAGTATTAGTAAATATCAGTTATGACTAATATTATTTATATTAGCCATACTGTGAAACTAACAGAATGGGCCGTATTAATGGCCTCAACCAAAACGCCACCGGCATTCCGTTCCCGGGACACGTCTCCGTTAGACATTTCGTCGCAAGTTTGACCCGACAAGCCCAACCGCCCACTCCAAGAAGCCAGGTCTGATAAGTGCATGTTTAAATGTCCCCGCGCGGGACCGCTACACTCCCAGGCGTGTTGGAGAGGGTAGACTGGCCGCTCCAACACGCCATCTTTAAATGTCCCGCACGAGACATTTAAAAATGACGCATCGGAGCGGCCGTCTGAGATCAGATGCATTGTAAGGAACCCCAACCCTCTATAATAGCGCGTCTGAGATCAGATGCATTGTAGGGAACCCCAACCCTATCTAATAGCGCGTCTGAGATCAGATGCATTGTAGGGAACCACAACCCTATCTAATAGCGCGTCTGAGATCAGATGCATTGTAAGGAACCCCAACCCTCTCTAATAGCACGTCTGAGATCAGATGCATTGTAAGGAACCCCAACCCTCTCTAATAGCGCGTCTGAGATCAGATGCATTGTAAGGAACCCCAACCCTCTCTAATAGCGCGTCTGAGATCAGATGCATTGTAAGGAACCCCAACCCTCTCTAATAGCGCGTCTGAGATCAGATGCATTGTAAATTATTCTGTATCTGGTATAATTTTCAAATGACCTGAAAATTGCAGGGAACCCTTTAGGGATGTCTGCGGATCTGCTGTTGAAAAATCCCTGGCTTAGTACATAAGACCTCTGTGTCTCTGTTATAACAGACAGCAAGAACATTCTCATTTTAGTGGATGTCAGTGAAAGGTGAAAAGGTAAAGACAGAACTGTGATTATCTGATTGAATGATTGCTGTTTATTCCTGTACAAGCGCGAGATCAAATATTCTTTGTGCCCGTCCCTAATTGGCCTGAATTGTACAGTGAATTGGTTTTGTGGTATCCTGTTTATCAGAATTATATCCATTTGATCTACTTTCATCCCATTCATAATGGTTAAGCGTGTGTACTGAAATGTTGAATCCTGTTTGTATCTGTATTTTCTAGCAGTCAGAGTGAATGGCTAATTAGTACTTCTGTCGCCACTGGCAGTATCATCTAAATCAGGGGTTATGGACTCCAGTCCTCAAGATCCACCAACAGGTCAGTTATTAAGGATATCCCCGTTTGCCATGGAACAACATCCTTCCCATGTATTGAATCATTGTGAAATGAAAGACATATGATGTTTTTCCATCACACAATTCCTTAAAGTATTTATTTCTGCTTTTATCGAAAAACTTCTCACATCTAGCAAAGCTTTGCAGGCCCCTGTGGTAGTGTAATAGTTAATGCAGGGGTAGCCAACTCCAGTCCTCAAGGGCCACAACAGGTCAAGTTTTCAGGATATCCTTGCTTCAGCACAGGTGGCTCAATCAGTGGCTCAGTCTTGAGCCACTGATTGAGCCATCTGTGCTGAAGCAGAGACTGATTGAGCCACCAGTGCTGAAGCAGGGATATCCTGAAAATCTGTCCTGCTGGTTTCCATTGAGGACTGGAGTTGGCCACTCTGAGTTAAAAATTGTTCAACGCTCAAAGCCTTATATTCCTTGTTTATTTCTACACTACAGAAGGTTAAATGCTAATTTGGAAACAAAATGTTTGTCACATTCCTGCACATCAGCTATGCACCAGATTGTGTGGGTAACAGCCAGGAAACAGTGGAAGGAAATGCCTTTAATATTTTTTAAATACAGTAATCGTGTTTGATTTGGCAGCTTCCGCAGCAATTCAAATGAAAATGCCTCTTTATTTGTGGAATGGTTTTTCTGATTACTCTGTGGGGGAGGATTGGGGGTGATCCAGTTCAAGAAGCTGAGCATCAAAATAGCCATTTAGTTATTTGAAGTATTAGGGGGGATTTTTGGCCGGGGACGATCCAGGATTACACACTGCATTGTATATGCGCACACTTATACGCCTCTTCAATAAGACCCAGCAAAACCCTGTGGGAAGCAGAAATGCCGCCTACGCTGTCCCATGACACTACTATCCACAGGCCTAGCCTTTTGTTGCTATGTATATTGACCACCAGTATTTAGAAACATAAACATTCACAGCATTTAAAAATCCGGTTTGATTTCGTATAGAATCTCCTGTCCATAACTCCTTACTCGGGGTTCAGTGACGGATTTCACATGAGGGCCAATAGTCCCGGACCTAGGGAGGCAAAATTTTGGGGCGACATAGATCGTCGCTTATATATACACGAGCGGCTGGTAAGTGCAGGCCGTGCCTGCGCGATCGTCACTTGCCAGCCGCTCGTGCGCAAGCGCGACCGCCCCGTACCAGCCGCTGGTGGTCGAGCGCCGATTGCGCACGCGCGGCCGGCAACGTGGCGTCACACAGCGTTGCCACGGCAATGGGACAACATGGCGTCAAATGACGCTGGAGGAGGAAGGCGGCACCAGGTAAGTGCCGAAGGGCGGCGTATTTTTTAATCCGCCACTGTCAGGGTTACCAAACTGGGGAGTTGTGGACAACAGCTGATCTATCACCAGAGTTCACTGCTCTCCATCTCCCCCTGACACTTCTGTGTGTAAGGCTTTGGTTTCTCTGCAGAGGTGAGAGATGTCAGACCAAGGTAAGGAGCAGCCTTAGAGAGCCACCGTTCCTATGGCCAGGGGCAGTGTTATATACTGTACTGTCTTTTGCCACTTGTTTAAAAGCCACCAAGTTGATGGCACTGCTGCTCAATTTTATTGTGACTGCAAATGATGCTTGGTGCAATTCACCATGCGATGGCTGATATATATATATATATATATATATATATATATATATATATATATATATATATATATATATATACATACAAATACAACTGTATGCTCATCTGCATGTCTTAGGCAGGTCTGCAACCCCGCCTTTCCCCATTATCACCCAGCACACAGCACTTCCACTGCAGCAAGGGATTCTGGGAAATGACATGCAAATGAGCACACAGTGCCACTTTTTGCTTCAAAAACCATTTTTAACATGGTTCCCTATAGGCTTAAGCTTGCTGCATGGTCACAGCTTTGAGCACAGCCCGGGTTAAGGTGCATACCCAGAAAACCACCCACAGACAGCTGTTTCGACCTTAATGGGTCTCATCAGTGTGGGGTTGATTAACTGGGTATGCAAAGAAGCTAAAGGATGTGCCAACCATAATACTGAGTTAAGTTAAGTTATATATATATATATATATATATTATTTATTTATATAGCAAATGGAAATATGACTCTGTGCTCATTTGCATGTCTTAGACAGGTCTGCAACCCCGCCTTTCACCATTATCGCCCAGCACACAGCACTTCCACTGCAGCAAGGGATTCTGGGGAATGACATGCAAATGAGAACACAGTGCCACCTTTTGTCTCAAGCTCACATTACATGAACAACCCTTAAGCCAATACATGCTGCTTTAAACACAGCTTTTAAACATGACCTGGGATGAGATGCAAAGCCAGTAAACCCACTCACAGGCAGACTGTTTCGACCTTGTGGGTCTCTTCAGTGTGAGGTTGGTTGTACTGGCTCTGTACATCTGTGGATCTGTGGATCTGGGCAAAAGTTTTTACTGTCTGTCCTAATTGACTTTTTGGTTTAAAATTATGTAATTTGGTCTGTGCCCATTAGATGGCGCTGTTTTGTAACCTGAAAATTCAAGTAGTCGATTTGCACCCTACAGGATGCAGGATAAAGCAGACTTTTAATTGCTTAATTTATTCTTCCAGTGCCTGGGCTGTGTCAGACAGCTCTTAGTCATTATACGACTGTAAGCTCTTTTATGTCTTTTGTGAACATTGCAACACCCTGAAAATTCAGCAAAGTGCAAAGCAACGACAAACAGATTTACTACATCTTTTTCAATGGAAAACAGTGTGCAGTCCAAATGATTTACTTGTCTGCTGGCTCTGCATGGAGCAGTCTCCTGGGTTATCATTCACCTAAACAGCCAACGCAGTACAATGAAAATAAATAGCAAAGGTCACAATAATAGGAATTTTTTGGTTAAACACATTTTTGATGTCCCTTTCAATTTGTCGTTCAAGGTGAAACCTTGTTTATACATAGTTATATAAAAGCATGGTGCCCTGCAAAACCTATATACATAACAGGGATAGAGGGAGAGGGAGTATTTTCCCCATGTTTTGTTTTCAGCTTTATACACCAATGTTACTGCATTTAAAGTTCATATTGTTGACTCAGATGGAGAATCTGTTAAGATCTGAATAAACTACTTAGCTGTTTTTAAATGAAGATACCTGAAAGCAGCAAAGACTTTTTAAAGCTAATGACAATGTCGCCTTTCTTTTCATTCTGTACTTTGACCATACCACTGTAGTGATATATCTGTGTAGCATTTGGATAAGAAGTTAAAGGTGACACTGTGTGCTCATTTGCATGTCATTACCCAGAATCCCTGGCTGCAGTGAAAGCATTGCATGCTAAGCCAGGGGAGCGCAAACTTTTACTGCTGTACCCCCTGTCTGGCCTGCTCGGAGCTCATGCCCCCCCCCCTTCTACCTGGCAGCTGCGTCAAATGACGCTCCAGGGTCATTTGACCCCTGTGACATCACATGACCCCACGGCATCATTTGATGGCGCCTTGCCATGGAAACGCGGCACAGCGTCTTAATCCCGGTCATTTTTATTGTTGCAGAGGCCTCACGTGATCCCCCAGCATTTAATTTAAATGCCTTGGGGAAGAGCGCGGGACCTTTGCAACCGCCCGCGCCCCCCCAGACGATCTCCCGCCCCCCCCCTCCTGGGGTGCACGCCCCCCAGTTTGCGCACCCCTTGCTAAGCGATAATGATGAAAAGCAGGGCTGCCGACCTGTCTGAGACGCGAATGTGCTCACATGTGAGATTTTTATTTCCTGTGCTAAGTAGAAATCTTTTTCCTCACATCTTTACCAGCTGCCACAAGATGGAGTTTTTTTTTAATTAAAATATGACTTTGTGCTAAAGACTGTGCATTGCAGATCATGGGTTGAATAATGTGTTTTTGTTACTGTGCGACTTGATACATTGTAGCAATGTTAGACAGGATTATGGTCTTGAATAAAACTACATTTTTGATGTGAATGATTGAGATGTTTGCCTAAAATAACCCAGGTTGGACTGCAAGTAATGATGTAATAATCAACTTTAATTGCCGTTACCCCTACGGACTTGGCTTCCAAGGTAAAGTGTATTCTTGCGTGACATTAAGGGTAAGGTATTTATATTGGGTGCTTGATCTTTAATTAGAAAAAAAATGTTGTTGGAAATTTTAAGCAATTCACTTTGAGATATGCAGGCAAGCATGGATTTTCCTGCACCAAAAGGAGTTTCAATTCATTATACATGAATCATTCACTATGTTAATAATGATAATCTTCACATTTCAGATTTGATTCATTATGTGATTAAGTGTAACTCTTTCTTTAAGTCATGACCAAGTTAGGAAAATCTCATGGAGTTGGAATTCTTATTGATGTTGCTTCTCAACAATCTCTTCTTTGCTTCCCACAACAATTCATTATTTTAATTTCTATCATAAGATTTCAAAGGTGTTAAAGCTGCAGACCAAGCAATATCCTACATGTGTCTTTTTTTAATAAATCAGTTCTGTACTCTGAGAAAATACGTGTAGCATTTTTTTTTAAACAACTCTGAATTACATTTTTAATGTGTTATAATGTAATGAGCATTTTTGGTTTCTATAGCAACCATTTACAAAGTCACGTCCCCTTCCTCTTCTGAAACAGGCTCTGGAACTGGTATCTAGTGACTGCCTGGTCACATGATCTTCCCCACAGAACTTTGCATATTTGGTCCTCTTCTGTTGCACTGACAGACATTTAGTTAACCCCCGAGCTGAATCTTCGCCGATCGATCGGCAACTTGGCTAATTACTTATCATTGTGTGGATTGTATTGTTGCACATATTAATGGGGGGGGGGGGGTAAATACATTTTAAAAAAACTGGCAGCTTGGAGTGCTGCTTTAAAGTGGGCTAAGACTTAGTTCTGTTTTGGAAATGTGGGCCTATGTGAAGGGAGACAGTGAATATGGACATAAAAAAATCGACGGGTAAAAACAGAATCTCGCTACAGAATGTATCTCATTCTTTAACCAACACACACAACCCCTGCAAGCTCAGAGCCCAAGCCCACCAAATCATAGATATTTATGCCCAAAGGAGGGCTACTGGGTTTGTGCCCTAATGTGTACAACAAAAGACAGAAAGCCCCAATCCCACATCCAATATGACAAGTTATATAGTTAAATGCTTCTGTCATTCTTTAACCACCAACACTGAGAAACAATGTGTATCTTTTGATGGAAAACTGAAGAAAAACTCTGAAATTCAGAAAATCTCTGATTTTTCACGAAAACATCTTCGTACGGACAGCACCTTACATAAGCTAATCATCTCTTCGGCCTCCTCCTCCTCCTGCATGCATTTCTACGCCTGGTGAACAGAAAGTTGAGTACAAGAGGCACAATTTCCAAGAATACTTTTTAGATTCTAATTAAAGAAACGCTGGAAAGTGAACAGAATGTTTTTGGAAGTTTGGCAGCTTAACATCCACTGCGATTAGAAATATTATTTGGAACAGTTTCAATGAAACGGTAAATCCTATAGACACAGAGGAGTGTCAGATGAGCTGGCATACTTTCAATAGAAAGCAAACAGAAAGATAATAGAACGCACAGCCGCCATTCTGTTGGGGGTCCTCTATTCCCAAATATATCCCAAATTATTTTGTATGTTCTCGTTCAACCAATTAACAATATACAGGTATACAGAGCCACTCCAATTGCCGTATTCTTGATCAGAGTTAATCCTGCAAAGTAGCCCATCAGTGCCCTTATATTCCAAGTAGAGGCATATCTACAGCAGCAAAACAGCAAAAAAGATGGAGGCACGCAGGTGTAGTTGCAACAAGTTGCTGAAGTTTACTTGCTTACATGCTTAAGCAAACAACAATATAATGTTTCAGGGACACATCCCCTTCCTCAGACATTGCCACCTGTGAGTCCCCTGTGTTGTCTGCTTAAGCATGAAGTAAACTTCAGCAAATCTTTGCAACTGCACCTGTGTGCCGCCATGTTTTTTGTTGCTGTACTCGTTTAACCAATGCGTGTACAGCCCGGAGTGCATATTCTGTGATGCTACATAAGAGTAAGGAATAACAATAATAAGTTACATATGATCCAAACAGTGTATGTTTTAATTAATGGGAAAAATAAAATCATATACATCTCTGACCTAGACATTTCAAACAACCTACCCATCACCTCAGAGATGTGTCTGTCTTGACTGGTCTATAGTCAGAATGCTTGTTGAATCCATTCTGTACCAAGATGTTCAATCAGTGTAATGCAATATCTATATAACAAAATCTCTGACCTCTAATTAGTACCTGGTGTTGGTGACTCAGTTTGTTTTCACTTCCTCCTACAACTAATGACAGAAACCTTTAATCAGCTTCTTAATAAGATTTATTTGTATCTATTATATAACTTCTAAAGGTCAAGGGTCCAGCTGGATTATGTTCCAAATTTGATTTAAAAATAAAAAAAGACTTGCCAGTAATATTGACATGTTCAATGAGAATTCAGAAAGACTTCCTTCAGTCTAATAGTAACCATTTCCAATACAGTCAAAACGGACAGTTCTGCCTTTTAAAGCTGCAGTTCAAGCAATATCCTGCATGTGTTTTTTTTTTAATAAATCAGTTCTGTAGTAAGAAAAAATACTTTTAGCATTTTCTGTTTTTAAAAAAACAACTTTGAAAGACCAATTTTCTTGTATTCTATTTTAACAAGCATGCTTGTTCCTATAGCAACGATTTACATTCCCCATATTTAAAGATGTCGCCAAACTTTGCCGATCAATAGACGGAGAACGAATTGACCGGCAGCTATGCAGTTCTTTAGGTAATTAGAGATTGCCCACATGAAACTATTGAAGTAAAAAAAAATTAATTAAAAAAATAAATAAATAAAAAAGGACTGAACTGCAGCTTTAACCAAAGATATAATACAAAGATACATATAGTCGCTTATTTATTCAGTACATAAACTCCAGTTGAAGTCAATGGGAATTTCCGTGCAATAGCGCCCTGATCGGCTCTATAATTATATGGGGAGCTCCGTGGCTGATACTATACACCTCATACATTGACCTTGGCCAGTTGCAGACGCGCTTACCAGAACGCCCTCCTACTGTCTCTGTACGTTCATGTCTGTCTGTATGTCTGTGTATATATATATATATATATATATATATATATATATATATATATATATATATATATATATATATATATATATATATATATATATATATATTAATCTTTGTCACGTGTATTACTGCTGTGAAGCCCTATGTACATTGATGGCGCTATATAAATAAAGATACGCATACATAGTTATTTAATGAGATGGAGATAAATGCCAGAATCTTGGTTGACTTTTTGTAATACTATTTTTGTCTTAAAGTAGCAATCCTGCTGAATTTCTACATTGATTATTTTACAAGCTTCTGCGGAGATTAGCAGCACTATTCCTTAGCTCGAGAGACCCCTGGCTCCGAGATACCAGTTCAGCTTCCTGTGTAACTGCCTGGACATTTAAACTGTCGTCCAATAAGAAGCCAGAGCATCATCCACCCCAATGACATTGCGGCTTCCTCCTGGCATGCTGCACCAACCAGACTTGGCAGCTATTTTGATTTCCCTCAAGGGGAGGAAAATGTTACTACTTACAGGAATATCAGAGGCACTGTGTTACAGTATATGCAAGGCTACAGTACTCAGTAAGGAAATTCTGGCGTACGCCTCTTTATCCCCTCACCGTAGCCTATAGAATAAGCCATATTCTGTGGCATCAATTACTTTTATACTCTGCAGTTGGGAAAAGAACTATAATAGCCCCATTGACTCTCTTATGCTGGAGGGAACTATGGCACAATTGCTCTGTGTTGCAGGTGCCTCCAGCACTGAAAGGATAACATTGCAATAATTGGCTGTTTCAGACAATAAAAAAATAAAAAAACCATCCTATGTTTGGGCTTCAATCAGTTCTAGTGTCAAGATCTCTAATACTTCACACTCGCGGATAAATGATAACTCACTTGGTATCACCAGCAGGCAATTTAAAGTTAGTCCCAGGAATGTACAATACTTTCTTTTGTTAAGTGGAGAATATCTTTTTTCTACAGATTCTTTACCGCAAGGTTGTCCAATTCCGGTCTTTAAGGGCCATCATAGGTCAGGTTTTCCAGATATCCCTGCTTCAGCACAGGTGTCTCAATCAGTGGCTCAGTGACCGACCTGCTGGTGGCCCTGGAGGCCTGGAGTTGGCCACCCCTGCTTTACACTGATTTTTTTAACTGTGCTTTTAATTGTCTAGAGATAAAACTCACCACCTCACAAGGTACGATGTAGGCATGGTCACAAACTACACATTTTGGACTGGACACCTTCTAAAATGACCTCTAAATTAGTCTGTAACTGAATACAATTGCATTGTAGAGAAGGGTAATCTATAAATGTTAAAACAATCAAAGAAAAGCGTTGTTACACCCTTCCTAATTAATCTTTTCACAGCAGGTAGTCAAAGGTACCTGGACAGGTAACTGCACGGATTCTTCTGTGTGTCTGGATTAGCTCCAAGCTGTAAGGAAACTTGGCCATGTGATTCAATAATAATAATAATTATTGTTATTATTATTATTATCTCACTAAAAGCTATGATGAAGACCCATACACTTGAATGAAAAACTGACCCACAATGAAACAAACCATTTAACCTAACCTTAACACATACTTTCTGTAATAGATACAGCTGAACTGTTTGTGAGACCTCTCAAGTCTCTTTAAAACGTGACAATGTGTGTAATCGGCTAAGGCTACTATAGAAAATTATTCTAGCGTCACAGTAATATCCATATTTTTCAGCTAAATTGTTGTTTTATTATCAGTATAAGGAAATAATTATATATATATATATATATATATATATATATATATATATATATATATATATACATATAGCAACTGGAAATATTACTGTATGTTCCTTTGCATGTCTTAGACAGGTCTGCAACCCTGTCTTTCCCCATTATCGCCCAGCACACAGCGTTTCCACTGCAGCAAGGGATTCTGGGAAATGACATGCAAATGAGCACACAGTGCCACCTTTTGTCTTAAGCTCGTATTACACAAGCAAATCCTCAAGCCAATGCATACTGTTTTAACACAGCTTTTAGACAGAGGCTGGGATGAGATACAAAGCCAGTAAACCCACTCACAGACATGTTTCAACCTTGATGGGTATCACCAGTGTGAGGTTGGTTTATACATATATATATATATATATATATATATATATATATATATATATATATATAAAATTATATTCTACATATAAACAGTTTCATTACTTGTACACCGTTCTACTATCCATCTACATTTCAAGAACCACCATTGATAGTTGATCTGTGCACGAGGTTAGTTGGTTTGATACCTTTTAAATGACTAAGACGAGAGCTGTCCAGCTTTTACAAGTCTTTTACTTCCTCATCAGCACAATCCTCCTGTGCATCAGGGTTTAACTTTTGGAGGGATACACAATCTGTGCATACAATATGTATGTCAATGAACCCAAATACCGAGGGGATCGGAAAGGCATGTCGGTCATTTCAGATATTCAATACTTCCAGTTGTCGGGAGCCTGGGGCTGATGATAAGGCATAGTCGTGTGTGTAACCCGCCCGGCCCGGCTTCCTAGGGAGATTACGTCGGTGTAGTTGTGTGTTTAACATCAGCATAGATTTACCTTGTCCCAGGGTGCTGGACGTGCTCGGCTGGGAGATGGAAAAGATGGGCGCCAGGAGGTTTTTATAGCACAACTTCAATCTTTATTCATGTTCCCAAGCTTGGGAACACTGTATCCACATTTACAATAAGATTATGGTTGTACCTTGTTTTATCCATACTGTTATCACTCTATACATAGTTTTCCCATGGGTGCCTTCTGGTAACCCTCCTGGGAGGTGCATACCTCGTTACTGACAGGACACCCTGTATTGGACTAGGCCCCCCTTGTTGCACTTGCTTAGCTCTGTCCATGTCATCATTCTATTTCGAGCCCATTCTGAGATCCTGTCCTCCTCTGGGGAGGTTATTATCCCCCACCTTTCTCCTGCCGGAAACTGCCACTTTCTCCGGGGATATTAACTCTGTATATGGAGATCCTCTTGTGGGGCTGATCTCCTGACACCCCAGAACCCTATCTAAGCAGCTCTCTGTGGCATGTCTGCATTCCCTATCTGGGACCTACATATATCTTCTGTACATTATCGTAGGGTTCCTAACTGTTAAGGCACTGTTCCTAACTAATACACAATAAACAGGGGGGTCTAATATCTCCTTTACTAGGGGAACTTTCCCCCATCCTCTACTTCCAGAGGCTCCCACTCTACTCTCCTTCTGGAACCAAACCTTCCAGAACATTTTCCCTCTCCTTTAGATCTTCTATGACACAGTATCCATGTGTCACCACAGGGTGGAGCCTAGCATCTCCTACTTACTATTAACCCCTGGTAACACACTAGTAACCTCACGGGTGGTGTGGGGGGAGGGGGTGTTAGATGAGTTAGACACTGGATGAAGAGGTGGAAGATCCAATGTTTAAGTACCAATGACTTCGACTTGTGACCCTAGGCAAGTCACTTTAGCCCTGATTACAATGCTGTGTAGTGACTTCCTTGTGCTGGAGAAGAATTCTGCTTCATTACAATGAATGGGACCAGAGCTGCTGACAGGAAGTGGAGCAGGATGGTACCATTGCCCTGGACCTGTCGCGGAAGGTCGTCCAAGCCTATAATCTGAGGTCTGCCATCCAGGTCCCCTTCTTCGGCCAGGCTCCCCCTCTCTCTCACCTCCTGGACAGGCCCGCTCGAAAGCCACGACCCCTTCTCCTCCTGGTATCACCCCTCTCCCCCCGTTGGTGGTCCTGAATAAGACTAAGATCTCCAGCACGTGGAAGCAACTTCACTGCATATTAATAAGGGCCTTTATCTCCCTGTACCAAAATTAGATTGTAAATCCTTTCGTGTTCACAATGCTTTTGTTGTTCTGCGAAGTACATCACTGTGTTCATTACGAGTGTTATATGACAATAAATCGTTTTAAGAATGACTAATATGATCAGGCTTGCTAGTTACGATTTTGCTTAAATGTCTGCCCCTGAATGAGCTGCCTGCAGCATCCTTGTTTCATGTCAGACTGAGTTAGGGACGTCCTAGGTGCCTTTTATTGGCCTTTGAGTGGTGGCAGATTGCCCCCGTTTTACACCCCAGCAGAGCAACATGCTGTCGCCCTCTCTAATACTGAAAGGGTTAACCAAATCAGTATGTCGCTGCTGTCTTTGTCTTGATTAACATCTTCGCCTGTAGTCTCCTTTTCCCTTCTCCTGGCAGGCAACCAAAAAGATCCTGCAGACCAAGCGGAGACAAGCAAGGTTAGGTTCTGAAAATTAATCATTACACAAGTGCACATCCCTTTGGTGAAGAAGTAAACATGTGTGCTGTGTGCACAATGCTCTGCGAGGGGATATTGTAAATCAATAGTGTTCTACAGCATGTTAGGGTCAACAACAGCTATTGAGATGCATGTTTTCAGCCTTAACAAATTACCCAATGCTTTAATGTCTGTAACCTCATAATGAAGTCCAGCTAGGGCTGCTCAGGATGGCAGAACTCAAGTCATTGATACTGCTGCAGTTGTACTTCAGGTCCTTCCCGAGGAACAATACTACTGACTTCTTACTGTACATGATCCACTCTGAATAGCTGGCCATAGGGTCCCTCATTGTCTGTGGTGTTAGCAAAATGATACTTCTACGTGACGGACTCCTTCGTTCACAAATAAAATGTGGTGACATTGGGGGGAAAAAAAAGAATATCAAAATCAAAGCCATAGAAGAGTGACCTTTATTCGGCCACTTTAAGGCCTGGGACCCGCTGCGCCCGGCGGCGCGGGTGGCCGCACGAGCGTTCCCCACCAGCAGGGGAATCCTCCCGAGCAGGTCCCAGTCCCCCCTCACAGCACAGCTCACTACACGCTGTGACGCGTCAGCCGCTAGGGGATTCAAGAGAATTGTAATCCCAAGCGTCGACGTGTCACGTGGTGTGGCTGTGAGCCAATGAGGAGGGGAGGCTTTGGGAGGAGGGGAGGCTTCGGGGAGCGGGGAGGAGAGTGTGGAGGGAAAGCAGCGTGAGTGCCTGTCTGTGTGTGTGTGTATGTGTGTGTCTGAGTGCCTATCTGTGTGTGTATATGTGTGTGCCTGAGTGTGTGAGTGCCTGCCTGTGTGTGTGTATGTGTCTGTCTGAGTGCCTGTCTGTGTGTGTGTCTGAGTGCCTATCTGTGTGTGTGTATGTGTGTGCCTGAGTGCGTGAGTGCCTGCCTGTGTGTCTGTGTGTGCCTGAGTGTGTGTGTGCCTGAGTGTCAGCGTGTGAGTAGGGCAGCCCGCAGCAGCTCCCTCCTGCAGCCCGGGAGCCCGAGCCCGTGGAGGGGGGGTAGCGGGTCCCTCCGCTTAAACCACGCCCCCCTCCGCTTAAACCACGCCCTTCCCTCCCACTCCAGCCCCGGCTCCCGCTCCCTACAGACCGCATATCACAGTCTGTGTCTGTCAGCGCCCCGCCTGTCTGCAGTGCGGGCACGCTGACTGAGGGAGCGGGGCCTTAGCCTAAGATTGGTGGACAATTAAAGATGCAATCCCTTTTAGCTGATAAAAAAAAAAGCTTTAAATGGGGGAGTGTATGTCAATTAACAACCACAACTTTATTTCATATAGCTCTTTTCTCCCAATGGGACTCACAGCGCATCACAATTACAGTATAGCGCGCGGTATGCAGCACACAGGAAATGTTGCAGACACAGTCCCTGCCCAGGTGAGCTTACAATCTATGTTTTTGGTGCCTGGGGCACAGGGAGATAAAGTCACAAGGAGCTGACACCGGGAGTTGAACCTGCTTCCCCTGAGTCAAACTCAGTGTCATTGCTTACAGTAAGTGTCTTTACTTACTATATAATACACGTTTTCTGCTGGTGAGAATTATTATATCAGATCAGCCTTTTTAACGCGCATCTGAAACTGAACGCCCTTATGTCCCTATAAATATTGATAGCAATACTTGGGAGGGGGACGAGCTCTACGGGCCCCACCAGCACCGCGTGTCCCAGAACTCACTATTCTATTTACAAGAAGAAACTGGGTATGAAGTCCAGACAATTGAAACAGCATCATTTTACTAGTCTTTATAATAAGCTGAAGTTTGTGTATTATTTTATTAGTTTGGACATTATCATAACTATGAATAGACAGAATGTACGGAGCAGCAGCAAACCAGATATCCAATACCGGAAATAGCACAGGGATCCGGAGTAATGATCCAAGCAAAAAGCCCCACGCGTTTTGCGCCTAAGGCATGGGAGGTTTTCCTTGGACCATTTCTATTTTCTACATGTCTTATTAATTTACTTTATACTTTTTCATTATCCGAGTCCCCGTGCTATCTCTGGTATTGGATATCCGGCTTGCTGCTGTTCCGTACTTACTTTCTATTCATGGTTTGCACTCTACTTGGGAAGCACACACCCTGGGACGCTCAACTATACTATCACCTGCCACAAACCCTTACCAAGCAAACACCAGCGACCCCAGGTTCCTCACAGGAGGAAAGATCTGGCCCGGGTAGGTGTTAGGGGTTAATGTGATATATTTATATCCCAACTCAACAACGTACATCTAAGTACATATTTAATATAAGCCATCTCCTAAGCACATGACTATTTGTATTTGCTATGATCGTGACTGTGCTCAGTCTCTGCTTGGAGTATTGTCTGTAGAATGAATGAATGTATTTTTAATAAACCATACTCCTGATTGGTGATGTTTGCAGATGAAACCATGAACAATGCTCTGGATCACTGCTCTGCAAATAGACTTTTCGACACAATTGGTCAATATGCTAAACTGTATTTGTCATAAGAAGTGAGTTGCAGATCAAACATTAAAATACTCAACAGAGTGGCCCAGCATTAGGGATGAAGTTCAACATGGCTGCATTATGTCACCACATCTGTTCTGTCTTTATAGAAAAATGGTAATGTGTTATTGGTCCTGATGGTTACAATGGTGGAATTCAAATTGAAGGCAACAGATGCTGTAACCTCATCTCTGCTGATGATGTTAAGTATGAAGAATCACATCAGGGGGTATGAATGAGTATTTCAAGCCAGGAATAATTTTGGATAACTCTATTAAAAAACGAGTTGATGCAACATTTTCTAAATGCAAAATGGAAATTAAAATCACAGATTGCGTACATGTTTTGTTAGGGACATCCTTGAAAATGAACATGCTGCAGTGTATATCGGCACTAAATATACCTACAGAAATGTACTCTTAGGGTCTCCTATGCTACTTCTTACTAGAGAACAAAACTCTGAAAAAGAATCCTATGTATTATTAGTGTGTATTTCAATTTCCATCCACTTTAGTGTTGAAATTGAGATGACTAATCCATTATAGCAGGGGTTCTCAACTCCAGGCCTCAAGACACACCACCCCACCCCCCCCCCCCCCAACAGGTCAGGTGATAAGGATATCCCAGCTTCAATGAGTTGGTTAGACATTGACTGGCCATCTCCAGTCCTTAAGGGCCACCAACCGCTTCAGCAAAGGTGGCTCAGTCTTCGACTGAAGACTCGGCCACTGATTGAGCCACCTGTGCTGAATCAGGGCTATCCTTAAAACCTAACTTGTTGTGGGGTCTTGAGGACTGAAGTTGAGAGCCCATGCATTATAGTATTAAGTGGTCTACTGATAACAGAACTGTGAGGCTTCTGCTTGTATCTGAGTGCAAGTGGCCCTCCGGTCACTATCACTCTACATTGAGTTGGTAAACCCTCCTTGGGGGGCAATGCTTTGCACCTAGGATATGCTTTGTACAGAGTTGCACATTCCTGCTAGCCAAGAAATGACAAGTATTATCTATGCTAGGTTAGAAAAAGGCACTAGCCCTGACCCTTGCTGAACAACTTGGCAAAGCACAAAATCTATGGTGGGCATCGTCATTTATACAGTGATTTTGTGCTTATTTTGGACCGGGTGGAAAACTGGCCATCACCCATAAAATGCTGTTTCATGCCTTTACTAGAAAAACGTAGCAAAATGCGGTGCTCTACTAGCGAAAAATAAATGATAGAGAGGTGAACTCCAAGGTTGATAAAAGTATTATTTATTATGCCATGATAAAAACGAAGGCAACAATAGAATCACCTGTGCGTTTCACGCTGACAAGCGCTTTGTCAAGGTGTGTAGTAATTTCTTTACTACACTGCACATCAAAAAGCAATCAGATAACAAACTGTACCAAAACATCTGAAGCATGTGACTGGCTTCCTTTCTCTGTCACCTCCCCACCCATTCATTGTGGTGAGAGGCCATTAACAAATAATTAACGACACATCCATTTCCAATCACTTCAATGGCTGTTGTTGGCTTCTCGCCTACTAAATAGGAGCCTTGGAGTCACTTTGGCCATTAATATGCACCATGACAGAGCTCCATCCAATGTCACTGACTGAAATAAACAGAAAGACTGGATTGTATCTGACATCTATCAAAACATGTTGATGTTTTTGCTCGTGGTAGAAAATGTTCAGGCAGATGGTCACAGTTGTGTACAAACCTGTGAGCAGTGATGAATTTAGTGCGTTAAAAAAAGCATGTCTTGGAACAAACAGAACATGGATACATTAGTCATTTGCAGAAAGCACTTGGTCCAATGGCCAACGTCTCTTTCACCCAGTTGGCAGATGCTTCTGTTAATATGTTCCAGATAACGGATATTATAAGCTGCAGCTTTTATCTGCAAATAGATTATCGGCGGCCTTTTAGTGATCATTTATTTGCAATCACTTTTCCCCGATGAAATATCTGTGCTACTTGGTCCCTTTAGCTCGAATTCAATTTAGCGTGAATTTACTACACTGTGAATTTGAGGTGTGTTCAAGGGCAGGCATTAGAGAAGATAAATCTTTGGCAGGTTGAAATAGCTCACTGTTAAAATGGTCATTTAAATGAAGAGGAAATTATGCTACAGTCCTCTTAGAGTCTGTGAGTAGGTTTACTGGCTACACACGTCTTTAACACCGGCAGTGCTGAAAAGCTGCGTAATGGGGCAGGCATAAGCTTATAGGGGTCCATGTTAAAATGGATAAGAAGCAAAAGGTGACACAGCGTGCTCATTTTCATCTCATTACCCAGAATCCCTGGCTGCAGTTGAAGCACTGTATGCTTGGAGATAATGGGGAAGGGCAGGGTTGCAGACCTGTCTGAGACATGTATCTGTGCTCACAAGGGGTTATTTTTATTTGCTGTAAACTGTACAGTGGAGGGTTTTTGTCACTTTTTTACCCACTGTAACTTATTTAATGTGTGGTTCAAACCGATTTCCAATGTCACATTGCACCACCAGTATAACCATCCTCACACTGATGAGACCCAAAAGGTCGAACAAGCTGTCTGTGAGTGGGTTTACTGGCTCTGCACTTCTGTAGCCCAGGCTGTGCTGAAAAGCTGTGTAATACGGCAAACATAAGTTTATAGGGGTCCATGTTAAAATGGACAAGAAGCAAAAGGTGACACTGTGAGTGCTCATTTGCATCTCATTACCCAGAATCAGTGGTTGAAGTGTGTCATGATAATATCATGCGATATTATGTATTTTTATCTATCTGGTTCTTCAAGGGTTAAAAAGGTACAACTTGGGTTTGAAAATACAGTGCATTGGGTTTATGACATGTCCAAGCTTGTCATGGGTGGGTGCTGCGCTTCAAACAGAACTTAATAGTGGGGGGGGGGGCTATCCTGGATGGCCCACTGGAAGTGACACATGTGTTGGTTAGAGGGTCGTAAACATTCAGCAGAGACGACTCTACCAGTCTCAAAGCAAACTCACCCTTTTGTGAATAATCGCTGGTACATTCCAGAGTGAGGTGACCCACGGGTTATGCCCTGATTGATGGACTTTATTCAAAATCAGAATATCTTGTGACGTCATCTGCGGAACATACTAAGAATTACATGTGTGTATCCGTGGCACTAAGGGGCATATAATGATTACAGATATGTCAGGCTTAGCAGGTACTGAGGAACAGATATTCATTTGTTGCTCAGGTTTAGGAGTAAGACGGTCATGCTTAGTCTTGTAGTGCCTGCCATGAGCACCTTAATGTATTGATGTGACTCACGTGAGTGTAAGTATTAGATAAGGAAAGTTATGAGGGCGTTTATATATTGAGACAGGATTCAAACGTCGTTTGTAAAGGTTCATTTTCCTTTGTCATAAAACTGTCAGTATCGCAGCTGATTTACGATGGGGGAGGGCGTATGTTGTTGCAATGGGGGAAATTGTTCTTAAACCTTAGCAAAGATTATGAAAAACTGATTTCAACAGAGGTGTGTTTGGACCAAACACGTGAGTCTCATCTTCCTTCGCCAGTGACCTCTCTGGGAGAAAACCTATGGCATTTGGGTAATATAATGTATAGGGTTTTCGGTTTCTGTTTTATCCTTTCATTTTGAGAAACTATTCTGCATTTATTGTAATTGTATGTTCTTGTAATCCTTTTTTCAGTAATCTAAGCACTGTATTTATATATATAAATATATATTACTAGCTGAGAGCCCCGGCGTTGCCCGGGATGTTTGTGGTGTGGGTGTGGCATTTGGGTGGGGAGTGGTCCACGCGGCCCATGTGCGGTGGTACTGCTGCTGTGGCTGTACTGATGGTGATTGTATCGGTGTGCTGATTTGGGAGGGTTTGGTGCTGATGTGGGGGTGCGGATGTGGGTGTGCCGATGGGGGAGGTGCAAAGGTGGCGATGTGTGGGTGTTGATGGGGGCTGGGAATGGCGGGGAGCCGAGAATGCCAGTGTGCTGGGGGGGCATGGGATACCGGTGTGCTGATGTGGTGGTGCTGGGGATAGTGTGTGTGTGTATACATGTTTGTGTGTATAAATTGTATGTGTGTGTGTGTGTGTGTGTGTGTGTGTATACATGTGTACGTGTGTGTATACATGTGTGTGTATACATGTGTGTGTGTGTATACATGTTTGTGTGTATAAATTGTATGTGTGTGTGTGTGTGTATACATGTGTGTGTGTGTGTATGTGTACGTGTGTGTGTATACGTGTGTGTGTGTGTATACATGTGTGTGTATGTATACATGTGTGTATGTATATATTGTGTGTATACAACATGTTTGTGTGTGTATACACATGTGTGTGTGTGTATACACATGTGTGTGTGTGTGTATACGTGTGTGTGTATACACGTGTGTGTGTGTGTGTGTATACACGTGTGTGTGTGTATACGTGTGTGTGTGTGTGTATACGTGTGTGTGTATACATGTGTGTGTGTATACATGTG
>NC_134498.1:41770705-41838205 GCF_040206685.1 Ascaphus truei
TATACGTGTGTGTGTGTGTGTATACGTGTGTGTGTTTACATGTGTGTGTGTATACATGTGTGTGTGTATACGTGTGTGTGTATACGTGTGTGTGTATACGTGTGTGTATACGTGTGAGTGTATACGTGTGTGTGAGTGTATACGTGTGTGAGTGTATACGTGTGTGAGTGTATACGTGTGTGAGTGTATACGTGTGTGAGTGTGTGTATGTCTCCATGTGTGTGTGTATGTCTCCATGTGTGTGTGTATGTCTCCATGTGTGTGTGTATGTCTCCGTGTGTGTGTGTGTCTCCATATGTGTGTGTACGTGTACATGTGTGTGTGTACGTGTACGTGTGTGTGTGTGTACGTGTACGTGTGTGTGTGTGTGTACGTGTACGTGTGTGTGTGTCTACGTGTACATGTGTGTGTCAACGTGCGGTGTGTGTGTACGTGTGTGTGTCTACGTGTGTGTACGTGTGTGTGTGTCTACGTGTGTCTGTGTGTGTGTGTCTACGTGTGTTTGTGTATACGTGTGTGTGTGTTTGTGTATACGTGTGTGTGTGTATACGTGTGTGTGTGTGTCTACGTGTGTGTATACGTGTGTGTGTGTATACGTGTGTGTGTGTGTGTATACGTGTGTGTGTGTCTACGTCTGTGTGTGTGTGTCTACGTGTGTGTGTGTGTGTGTGTCTACGTGTGTGTGTGTTTGTGTCCCTGTGTGTCCTTTGGCCCGTCACTCCGCCTCAGGCCAATGAGAGGTGTGCGGGGGCGAGCCAAGGGACCAATGAGGTGGGAAGAGGGGGGGGAGGAGGTGGGGAAGGGGGGGGAGGAGGTGGGGAAGGGGGGGGGGAGGAGAGGTGGGGAAGGGGGGGGGGAGGAGGTGGGGAAGGGGGGGGGAGGAGGTGGGGAAGGGGGGGAGGAGGAGGTGGGGAGGAGGGGGAAGGGGGGGGGAGGAGGTGTGGGAGGGGGGGGAGGAGGAGGGGGGAGGGGGGGGAGGAGGAGGGGGAGGAGGAGGTGGGGAGGAGGGGGAAGGGAGGTGGGGAGGAGGGGGAAGGGGAGGTGGGGAGGAGGGGGAAGGGAGGTGGAGGGAGGAGGGGGGAGGAGGGGAAGGGGAGGTGGAGGGGTGGAGGAGGAGGGGGGAGGAGGGGGAAGGGGAGGGGGGAGGTGGGGAGGAGGGGGGAGGGGGGGAAGGGGAGGGGGGGAAGGGGGGTGGGGAGGAGGTGGGAAGGGGGGGGAGGAGAGGTGGGAAGGGGGGGGAGGAGGAGGTGGAAGGGGGGAGGAGAGGTGGGAAGGGGGGGGAGGAGGAGGTGGGAAGGGGGGGGAGGAGGAGGTGGGAAGGGGGGGGAGGAGGGTGGGAAGGGGGGGAGGAGAGGTGGGAAGGGGGGGGAGGAGGAGGTGGGAAGGGGGGGAGGAGGAGGTGGGAAGGGGGGGGAGGAGGAGGTGGGAAGGGGGGGAGGAGGAGGTGGAAGGGGGGGGAGGAGGAGGTGGGAAGGGGGGGGAGGAGGAGGTGGGATGGGGGGGGGAGGAGGAGGTGGGAAGGGGGGGGGAGGAGGAGGTGGGAAGGGGGGGGTGGAGGGAGGGGGAGGAGGGAGGGGGGGGGGAGAGGAGGTGGGAAGGGGGGTGAGGAGGAGGTGGAAGGGGGGGGAGGAGGAGGTGGGAAGGGGGGGGAGGAGGTGGAAGGGGGGGGAGGGGAGGTGGAAGGGGGGGGTGGTGGGAAGGGGGGGGGAGGAGGGGGTTGGGTGGAGGTGGAGTGGGGGGGAGGTGGAGGTGGAGGGGGGTGGAGGGGGTGGGGGAGGTTGGTGGAAGGGGGGGGTGGTGGGAGGAGGTGGAAGGGGGGGGGAGGTGGGAGGTGGGGGGGGTGTGGTGGGGTTGGGGGGGGGTGGTGGTGGTTGGGGGTGGTGGGGTTGGTGGGTGTGGTGGGGGTTGGGGGGGTGTGGTGGGTTGGGGGGGTGGTGGTGGTTGGGGGGTGGTGGAGGTGGGTGTGTGGGGTGGGGGTGGAGGTTGGGATGGGGGGGTGGTGGAGGGGGGTTGGGTGGGGTGGTGGGTGGGTGGAGGGGGTTGGGGTGTGGGTGGGGGTGGTGGGTTGGGTTGGGGGTGGAGGGGGGTGGGTGGGTGGGGTTGGTGGGGGTGGGGGTTGGGGGTTGGGGGGGTGGGGTTGGGGTGGGTTGGGTGTGGTGGGGGGTGTGAGGGGTGGTTGGGGGGGGGGTGGTGTGGTGGGGTGGTGTGGTTGGGTTGGGGGAGGGGTGGTGGGTTGGGGGGGTGGTGGTGGTTGGGGTGGAGGTGGGGTTGAGGGGGGTGGTGGGTTGGGGGGGTTGTGGGGTGGGTTGGGTTGGGGGTGTTGGTGGTGGTGGGGGGTGGGGTGGTTGGGGGTGGGTGGGTTGTTGGGGGGGGTGTGTGGTGGTGTGGGGGGTGGTGGGGTTGGTGGTTGGGGGGGGGTGGTTGGGTGGTTGGTTGGGGTGAAGAGAAAGATAAAGGAAGAAGAGATATAAGAGGAAAGAGAAAGATAAAGAAGATGAGAAGATGAAGGAGATGAGAAGAGGTAGGGGGTGGAGTGAGTGATAGGGGGGGGGAGAGAAAAAGGAGGAAGAGGAGGAGAAAGGTGAGGTAGAGGGAGGGGTGGAGGTGGGTGAAGGGGGTGAGGGGAGGTGAATGAGGGGGGAGGTGAAGGGGAGGGAGGTGAAGTGAAGGGGGGTGAGGGGAGGTGAAGGCCGCTCACTCACCCGTCCGGAAGCTCCCCGTGGATCTGAGGCGGGAGGCAGCTTGTTGTGGCCGCTCCCCCGCTGTGTCCCGGGCGCTCGTTCCCCCGCTGACTGTAGCGGCGCCGGGGGAAGGGGGGGGGGCTGAAAGCGCGGGACACGGGGAGAGAGGAGGATCTGCGCGCGGGTGTGGAGGCTGATGTTCGGGGAGGAAGAGGCGGAGGCTCCGGGACCGGTGGGTATGTGAGCCCACCCCCCGGGTTATACATGCTGCTAATGTACACCCCCCTACTGTGTATGTGTGTGTGTCCCTGTGTGTGTCCTGTGTGTGTCCGTGTGTGTGTGTGTCCCTGTGTATGTGTGTGTCCCTGTGTATGTGTGTCCCTGTGTGTGTGTGTGTGTCCCTGTGTGTGTGTGTCCCTGTGTGTCCTTTGGCCCGTCACTCCGCCTCAGGCCAATGAGAGGTGTGCGGGGGCGGCCCAAGGGACCAATGAGATTTCCCCTAGGGACACCGGACATCCAGGTAGGCAGGCAGGCATGCATGCAGGCAGGCAGGCAAACATACAGTGCTTTCACTAATATAGTATAAGATATATATATATATAAAAACATTAAACATTTAAGAAGTGATGTTTAGTGTGTTAAAGGATGGGAGGAAAAAGGAAAAATGGACAAAAGGGAAAAAAGGGGGGGGGGAGGGACAGGAAGGGGAAGGGGTAAAAGATGAATAAGGGAGGGAAAGAAGGAAGGAAAGGGAAGGGGAGAAAAAGAACAGAGGAATGGGAGCGAAAAGGAAGAGGGAGGGAAGGAAAAAATGGCCATAATAAAATTAAGGCCATACTTATATTTTATTTGCATAACTATCTCGGGTGGGGATAATATTAACTCATCAGCGGTACCCTGTGCAGGTTAATGGTGAGTTGGCTAGAGTAGCCATGTGTATTAACCCTAGTTGCATATCTAAGTCATGTGCTCACTTGTGTGCTGTCCGTGACAGGTGGTATATGGGGACAGATTGAGGATTTAGGAGATGTTACTCATTTGAGATACCTTTGTGGAGGTGAAAAGTGGAGCAGCATATGGGCTGTGTATTAACCCTTGTCCCGTAGGGGAGATATTGTCCATTTGAGGGACCTTTGCGGAGGTGAAAAGTGGGAACGCTTGCGAGTGGAGTATTAACCCTTGTCCCATATGCAGGTCACATGCTCACAGGTGTGCCGTACGTGACACAGTGGAAACATTGAACGCCAAGAGATAATGGGAGAGGGCAGGGTTGTAGACATGCCTGAGTCGTGAATGTGCTCACAAGTGGTATTTCTATTTGCTGTACACAAGGGAATCAACCCCATGTGTATATGATGGGGGGGGGGGGAGGAATTACACCACCACCCCTCAATCTCCAGAGAGTTTGTATTCTACAGTATGACAAAGAAAGGACATAAAGTCCATCCACGGTGCAGCAGAAGCAAATCACAGGCATGACATGTAACATCCAATAGATCCCATAAATACCGGATAATAGCAATCTTGATCCTGGGTATATAAGTCCTTATAAAGCTGCTCCAATATATTGAATAGGAGTACTGACTTGGAGTGTCATCAAAACCTATGGCTCATGAACAAGTGGCCGCCAAATTGACAGGCTTAAACCGCACAGTAGGATTTATAGGGTACTGGGGAGACACAAATACCGATGGTAGAGTGCCCCTTTTAACCAACCACACTCAGATAAAGCCACAGAGCATATAGGTAACACAGTCAGTAAACAGCAGGGCAATACCACAATACACTCACTGTTTGTAGGAAGTGAAAGCGAACTACAGGAGCTCCGTGCAAGCGTGTATCCAACTTGATAGAAGATCAACAGAAGAACAGCCTCTGGGGAGGAAAGTGGAGCACTGCGCAGGGCTAAAGTACAGGAACCGGCACAACAATGGTTAAAAACTACTTTATTAAGCGACTAGGGGAGACACCAACAATGGAACAACCACCCACTCTGACGCGTTTCGGGCTAGGCCCTTTGTCAAAGTGTATAACCCCAATTACAAAAAACACCAACTTATATACACAATTTACCTAATTGATCACGTCCGTAGCCGGAAGTGACGTCAGCAGAACCAGCCGAGGGTCTCGAGAGACTTACCAGTACAACCGGAGTCTCAAGGAGACAAACAGAGTAGACCCCACAGCGCCACCTGGCTTGGAGGACGCGCCATAACAGTCACATAAACAAGTGTACACAAATAATCAGCAGTCTCCCACAATATCAAAGGCAAGAATAACACTTGTCTAATCATGAAATAGAGGTACAATAGCCTCACATAATGTGTAGGGAAAAGAATAGGGGAAGGTAGGGGAAGAAAGACAATGCTGAATGTATACACAATAACCATAATAAAATAAACATGTTACTTAAAAAAAGAAAAGAAAAAAGAGGAATAGGAATAGTGGTTGATAGAGAGGTGTATACCTGCAAATAAAGCTCTAATTAAAAGAATATGTTAATCATTAATTAAATAGGTAAACATCTCTCTACATGACCAACATAGGAGTAAATACTCCATCCATACCGTCCCGAGATCAATATACAATATTATATAACATAAATTTACTCAGCATAAATAGTTATATATATATATATATATATATATATATATATATATAAATAAATTATAAACCTGATAAAAATTTATCATGAACAAATATCAATAATCTACATGACCTAGAAATATAGAACATTATATACATAGTATATGTGCAGTGACAAAATGAATAAACAAACAATCAATATATGTCATCAAGAACCAGAGGGAAACATTAATATAATTGGCGAGGGATGAACACCACTGTCACTGAGACAAAAAATGTTTCAGTTCCCAATCGGTGTTCATCCCTCGCGGAGACATTGATCCCAAAGAATGTATCCAGAACATTTCTCTGCGGTTAAGGATATTCTCCCTATTCCCACCTCTGGCAGGTGCCCTAATATATTCAAGGGGACAGAAGGAAAAATTATTTCTATTGCCAGAGGGGCACGCAGAGAAATGTCTTGAAATGGGGTACTTGTCATCCCTCTGTTTGATGGATCTCAGATGTTCAGATATCCTTTGTTTTAGGGGGCGTATAGTTCTCCCTATGTATTTGCTGCCACAACCGCATCTAAGCATGTATACGACATAATTAGAGTTGCATGTAATCAATGACCGAATTCTTCAATTTTCCTTAGTGTAAACATTTTTAATCTGCTTAAGTGGAGTTGCATACCTACACATATTGCAATTTCCACATTTCTGGAAACCTCTAATCTTAGTAGTAACATTAGTCTTGCCACAGGTCTGTACCAAACTCGGTGATAACTAGTGTCCCAGGGTTTTGGCCCTTCGAAAGGCAAATTTAGGTGGAGTTTCCATACATCTCTTAAGTTCTTCATCGAGTTTAAGTACATTCCAGTGCTTCAGAATGATGTTACGAATTTGTTTAGATTGTCTACTATAAGTAGATATGAATAAAGGTGTTGAGTCCTTGGAAAATTCATCTCTTGTTCTCTTATTAGATTTTAACAATTCTTTACGATCAACCTGTAAAGCACGTGCTCACAAGTGGTATTTCTATTTGCTGTACACAAGGGAATCAACCCCATGTGTATATGATGGGGGGGGGGGGAAGGAATTACACCACCACCCCCCAATCTCCAGAGAGTTTATAATCTACAGTACATGGTATGTTAGACTTTAGGATACACAGATACAGTAGTAGAAGATAAAACTGTATGTAGGGAGTGGTAGGTGTAATTTGTTATTGTGTAGCATTTTAATTGAGCATGTGAACAAAAGAGTTTGCAGATTTAGATAAAAATAAGACTGAGAGAGAGTAAATGTGTAGTGTACAGAAGTTATTTGTAACAGAGAAGTCGGCTTCTTTCCATAAACCTTCTTTAAGTCCGCCAGGGTTTTCCCATTTTAATGATGTAGATTTTGTTGGCACATGTAGTTTCAAATATATTCACTTAATAAGAAAAATAAGAATGCCTCATTACCATACCAATAATGAATTATAGAACAAAGTAGATACATTATTTAAAAAGTTTTACAAATTTGTTTGCCAGGGAAAATAAATAGAAGCAATAACTGTGTCTCAGTAACAATTCAAGGCAGCAAATTGGAAATTGTGCCGGGCATATTTTGCAAGACTGAGCAGACAAAAAATGGCTAATAATTTTTACTACTTGCATGCCTTAGTTTTATTTAAAGCACTAGACCAACTTAATGAGGCAAAAAAAACCTATTGTATATATAACACTGTATATATAGTATTTATATATCCACACGGAGGAGACCTATTAAGGTCGAAACGGCTGTCTGTGGGTGGGTTTACTGGCTATGCATCTTAACCCAGGCTGTGCTCAAAGCTGTGAAATGCAGCAAGCATAAGCTTACAGGGGACCATGTTATATAAAGGTGGCACTGTGTGCTCATTTGCATGTCATTTCCAGAATCACTTGCTGCAGTGGAAGAGCTATGTGCTCGGTGATAATGGTGAAAAGCGGTGTTGCAGACCTGTCTAAGACATGCAAATGAGCATACAGTAATATTTCCATTTGATTATATATATATATATATATATATATATATATATTCACTTACATTTGTATGAGTGTGTGTTTGTATGTGTGTCGATCGATTGTTTTGGGTGCTATTGTCATTTTTTGTTTCTTATGAATAATGCAGCATTAGAAACAAGAGCAAATTACAGACAAAGGTATTATAGGGCTGAAGGAAATGTTGGAAATAATAATACTGTATAATAATAATAATAAAGCATGATCTCTACATCTGCCACTCGGATATCCCCTCCTTAGTGGACAACTATTTGATAATAAAAACATACTGTATATTCATTACCCCCATGTATCTTATGTTTGTTTTAGGGAGGACCCTGATTTTCCTCTTGATACAAGAATAGAAACCTCTAGCATAATGCGTCTTGATGGATATGAGTCACATCCTCTCTTATTCATCTGCTCAGCAAAACCGTCCCCCCTTTGATCTAGTGCCTCTGTAAATTGATATCCAATGCTAGTTCAATCTTCATTTATGTTCCTTACTGGCCTCGCCTGCAGCATAGCACAGGCATTTTCTAGGGTGATTTGTATTTATTTATCTGAACCTAATCTGTTAATAAATGAATAAAATATTACACAATTGCCCATGGGGAATTGCTTTGCATAATAAGCCTCCCAGCTGTAAAACAGGTCTACAAATGAGCTCATATGATTTTCATTTGATTGGGAAGTGACAGTCACTGTTTCAAAAAGAAACTATGTTATAACACTGTTGCAGTTAACACACCGAGACAGCACTGGTATTGTGTGTTAGTCCAGCCTTATACAAAGCATCTGTGATAGCTGTTTCAGACCATGGTGTAATTAGTTTTATAACCAATGTAGAGGATTTTAGGTTTTATTCAGGTTAGGAAAATATATATATTTTTTTATCACTGTATATATATTTTTTATCACAGTACAAATAATAGGGATACAAACTAAGCTGTTTATATTTGTAGTTTGATGTATTTCTTATTAGCAAATGTATTTTCTGGTTCTTCGTGTCAGGTTTATTCAAGTACTGGATTCATTGTACAATTTGAATATTTTTAGAAAGCTATAGATCAGGGGTGCGCTAACTTTTCCCTCTGCCTGCTCTCCCCCCTGCTCAGCTCCGCCTCCTTACCTTGTTTCCGGTGTTTCTGTCGTTGCTATTGTAGAGGGAGAGAGGGGGTGGCCCGGTATTAAAGGGGTTACACCCCATTTGGCCATCCACTGACCTCACCAGGGAGATAAGGGGTTAACTGGGCTGAGGCCCAGAACTGTGATTTAACCCCTGTTATGACATGTAAATGTGTATTCCCCTGTTTTAGTATAACATCTGGTTTAATTAGTGTCTGCATCACACACACACTAGGATCCATCCGGGAGCACAAGGGTTAATAGTTGTTTAGTGATTATAGCCCTTTGTGTAATTTTCCTGCCTTTTCAGGCACCATTTTGCAGGCTCCCATAGGCCGCCATTGGGGCTCCATGTGTTTCAATGGCGAATCTTGCTGTTGAGTCCTGTTTCCTGAGAAGACCAGCAGATGGCGTCCGAGAGGAAGAGCGGCGGTTTCCCATTGTAAGTCAATGGGCCCATTGACTTCAATGGAGAATCCTCGAAAGAGCTGTCCAGGAACGAGTTGGCTGCCGTCCAAACCGCTTAACCGCAAAGCGGATACATTTTCAATAGGAGAGCTTTGATCACTTAACAAGTCAAGTTCAACGACAAGTGGCGTGGGAATAAACAGTTCTAGAGCACCTAGAAATAAAATTCTTTCTGCCCCTAGTTCCTAGACCTCCCCCCACTCGACTACAACCGGGTCCCCGTATCCTGGACCCCCGATAAGGGTCGAACCGAGAAGAGCGGGTCGCGCCATAGGTTCCAATGGCAGCGGCAGAAACGGCTCAGGAAAACGGCAAAGTGTCAAAAGCTGAAATTTGGTAATCCATAGCTCTGGTTCCGGAGAGCCCAGAGGATCAGGGTTTGGGGTATCTGTAGCCACTGCTCCGGCATCGCTGCAGAACCATCCTTGACCCTCTTGGACCAACCCGACGTAGTATGGACCCCCTTGAAGGTTCGGAACTTTTCCCATAGACTCCAATGGCAGCCAAACCCCATTGACCGGCTATGGTGGAAAACCCCCATTGACTTCAACGGCGGCGTTGCGCCGTTGAAAGTCTATGGCGGCAGATTTCCATAGCCGCCAATGGCGGCGGTTTGCCATTGAAAGTCTATGGCGGCGGAGCCCGTTGTTTTCAATGGGGATTTAGTGAAAAACCGTGATTTAATTTACAGCAGAGATTTTTGTATTAAAATGTGAAACGGTTTTAAGTATATTTGTGTATCTCCGGTTCCGAAGGTCATAGCAAGTCACAAATTGGACCATAGGGTGTCCCAGTTCCGGCATTGAGAACTGGGAAGTTTGGTCCTGCTGGACCCAACAGAACCAGATATTTTAATATGTTTATGTTTTATCTTTCATACTGTGTTCCAAGGTATGGGTAAAACCCAGAGGAAATTCCTTTGCATACCAGGGTAGCATATGGCCAGAAAGGCGACCCAATGTCTAAGATTTAAGTATGGTTCAAAGGATTTTGTCACCTCCACTGTTTGCATGAGGGCGGAGATTACTCAAACCAGAGCAGTCTTCAAGTGTTCCAGTTCACACCTCACAACAAAGAATATCCTGCCAGGACCCCAAACTGGTAGACTAGCTGGCATTCCTGATGCAGAGGAGGGGTTACAGAAATGAGACTCTACTGCACATGTACCAACTAGCAGGGGGGCATGTGTCAAAATGTGTTCCCACGTTAATGAGTGGCTAGAGTTAATTGAAAACCAATCCACTGTACTCCAATGTTAAGGATAGGGCACAAAAGGTTTATAAACTGATGTCCACCATGTATCCTTTGTCTTCTGATATCATCTGATTGTTACCTGATTGCGAGAGAATTGCTATGCTTCATACTTCTCATTCCCGAATCCCAAAGTAAGTGTACTTCTTGTTTGTTACTGTATTATTTGTGTGTTCACCTATCCAAAGGAATAAATATACTTTATTATATCTAAGACTCGTTCAGTTCAACCCAGTGATTTGTGTAACCTTAATACCCGTGACAGGCTATCGTCACAGCTATGTCATGTGATGTCACATTGCCATGGCGACGCATTGCAGGAAGCCGCCGGAGACAAGGTAAGGGGACTTAGGCCTTGATTATATTAGTTTAAAACCAGAGACGAACATGAAACACAGACAGAGCTCAATGCACATCCAGCGAAACTTTATACACGGTACAGTGCCTAAATATACATGTATAGATATCTATTAAATAAAATGGTCTTTTAGTTGAACATTTTGGCCAAATAGTTGTAAGCCGCTGAGCCACTGCACGGCAGACCACATCTCAAGGGTCCCTACACTAATATAAATTCTTAATAACCTGTACATTGCCAGGAAGAATGATTTATAATAAATCTGTCAAAATTAGTTGCAAAGTTCTAAGTCTGATGGAAGCTTTTATTAACCTGTACATTACCAGGAAAAGCACGCCGGAGACAGGGTAAAGGGACTTAGGCCTTGATTATATTAGGTCTGGCAGTGCGCTCGCGCTCCCTCGTGACCTCACTAGGGTGATACGGCACCGGAAAAACTGCACTGCAGGCAGGAGGCATCGGGAGGCGACAGGGAGGCGTGGCCGTGAGCAGTTTGCCCTCATTGGCTGAACCGCTCACATGACGCGGCCGCTGTGCGCCAAAATCAAAAATGAAAATCTCTTTGGGAAAAACTCGCGCGGTCACTCTGTAGCGCTCGTGCCACGTGCGAACTATGTGCATCTGCACTTGAGTTTATTCATTTGTTCCGGCGTCGCACACTCACGCGCACCCAATATAATCACGGCTCTACCGAGGCCTTGCACGTGATCCCCGGCATTTAAGCCTTGGGAAGAGTGCGGGGCCTCTATAAGCGCCCCGCCCCACCACCTGAAACATCACCATGATTGTACCTGCTCTGATAATGGATTCAATACAGAGTAAGCTTTGTACATACCCTCTTCCTGTCTGCTTCCTTCAAACTTCTGTTTACAACCTGGATTACATGCTCCTGATGTCTTCTGGGGGAACACAACCTACAGTGTGCAAGGGATTTGCTTCAGGGAGATCAGAGTAAAACATGTGACCTGATTAAAGAAAAATACAGTACCCCAAACAAATAGTTATTTAGGTATATGCTGCTATGACACCTGGTGCTGTCCCAAACACTCATTAATCATCTTCCTCTAATTCATATTTCCGATTCCTCTGCAGATCTTCCCCTTGGAGAAAGAGCTTCATTCCGAGTTTACAGCAATGTATCGTGCCCAATGTTAAGGAAGACAAATGTAAATTCATTAAGCAGTGACAGGATGCTACAGGAGAATCTCTGGACACCGAGAACGAAATATGGGAGTCCATAGCTAGCTCATCAAATAATACCATGATAAAAGAGAACAGCTACAAAGTACTTTCTCGGTGGTATCATACACCATATCACCTAAACATGATATATGGAAACGTCTCCCCTCTGTTTCAGGGGTTGCAGACAATTCAGCACTATGTATCAACTGGTGATGTCCAGAGGTTTCTCCTTTGTTGTAGCAGGTTCAGTCTGTAATAAATCGAATTCTAGGTATTACTCTTCCCTTGGACCTATGGTCTGCTCCGTAAAACAGACATGGGGCCTCATGCAGTAAGCCCCGATAAGGCGTTTATGGGCATGTTTTCCCTTCCAGATTCAGTAAGCCCCGATAAGTGG
The DNA here is from genome assembly GCF_040206685.1 of Ascaphus truei. Lineage (NCBI taxonomy): Eukaryota > Metazoa > Chordata > Amphibia > Anura > Ascaphidae > Ascaphus > Ascaphus truei. Next base: position 41,782,765 of record NC_134498.1, read on the forward strand.
GAATTATCGGCAACTTTTCTTCCGAAAAAAAAATTTCCGCCACCCGGCTGCCGATAAGCTACTTATCGGGACTTTTTTAACCCGCCTGAATTCAGTAAGCCCCGATCAGCTTTTCGGTGCTGATCGGCAGGCCAGATTGGAGATTTTATGGCCAATCCAGCCCGCCAACTAAAGTTGGCAACTTGCTGAAGGAGAAGCATCGGCAAGGGCGACACTTAGAAAAAATCAGCCCTTTTTCCTGCCTGTGATTGATGCCGGGGGTCTCCGGAGCTGATACCCGCACCGGAGCCCCCCGGCATGCATCCGAGGCAGGAAAAAGGCATTTAAAAGCCACTTCATTACATTAGCGGCTAACCGCTAAGGCAATGAAGGGGTTAACCCACCGTGCCAGCGTTATTGTGGGTAGCGGGGATGGGTGAGGGGGGTATTTGGCCCTGGGTGTGAGTTTAGGACTTGCGGGGGGGTTGCGGGGGCACTTAACCCCTTCACGACCGTAGCAGTTAATACCGCTACGGTCCTGAAGGGGTTAAGGCCTCCCGCTACCCACCCGCAAGCCCTAAACTACCACCGTTGGGGCTAATACCCCTTTCACCCACCCCCACTAGCCACAATATTAAAAAAATACACACCCCAGCCCCACAATAACTAAATAAATAATTAAAGAAATATATATATATATATATATATATATATATATATATATATATATATATATAAATATATATATATATAAACCCAACAACACCTATACTCCCCTAACATACTGTATAGTAATGTGCACAATGACTATTATCCACAAAAGGATAATAGTGCAGTTGTCCATTTACAATACATACACACCAATAAAGACATTAAATACATGTAGCACTCACCCATGTACGGCTGCCACGATGAAGGCCATCCTCATCTTCATCCTGCCCATGCCCCATCCGCTTCTGCAAAACAGACACAAGAATTAAAACATTCTATGTAATGTCCCCTAACCCCTTAATCACCATAACGGTTATTAACCGCTACAGTCATTTAGGGGTTAACCCACCATCACCCACATACCCTCTCCCACTAAACCCCCCAACCCTGAGGCCCAACCACCCTCACCCACTATCCACAGGGGAGTACTACCAAATACCCCTGGGGCCTATACCCGCTCCCCCAGCACATACGGTACAATAATGAGCCAAATAAATATTATCCACATAGGTATAATACATTATTTGGCCATTATTAAACACATTCAATACGGTAATAAAGTGATTTAAATTGTACTAACCTCATCAATAAGAAGTCTCCATCGCCAGCATAATCCTTGGTGTCCGTTGCCAAAATAATAAATAGCCAAAACATTTGAATACCAGTAACATAACACTAAACCCCTTAATCACCTTATCGGGTACTAACCTGAAAGGTAATTAAGGGGTGAAGCCATCCTGCAATGCCAACAACACTTATGCATAACATCCTCAATGATTTAAAAACCAATTGCCTAACCAAATCACATTTAATCATTCAATCTGAAGGCTCACATGCCTCTTAAAACATTGCATTTACAGTGTATACATGTAGCATAACATGTAAACTGCATGTACACGCTGCAAATCAATGTTAACAATACAATAATCCCACTCAAATCGCCATACATCACAAGAAGTATATTATTTTATCCAATTAACTCACCATCAATGAATTAACACACATCAATTACATCCCTAAACAATTAAAATACCATCCATACCAATTACACAATGAACTAAAGCTATCGTAACAGAGAACCACTTCAAAACATAGAAAAAAGTACACCAACAATTACAATATACTAAAGCAAGGCTTTCCATAACCTACTGTACGGCCTAGAAGCCCAAAACTTACATCTCTCTAATAATAAAATACATTTACCACACATCTATGCATAGCCACAATGATTAACAATACAGAATATCAAGCTTTAACAACAGTATCATTTATTACCCTGTATATATATATATGTAGACATACATACATACATACAGTGGCAACAAATGATATGCATTTTAAAAAATGAACACATGAAAAAGCAACAAAAAACACAGTTACATTCAATACATTTCTTTCTTAAACTTACCATTACTTGCCCCCACCGACTCCCGTTGATCAGCTTACTCACGAACCAATCCACGACACCATCCACGACACCATCCACGACACCATCCAGGAACAGGAAACCAAGAAATAAAAAAACATTACAAAGTAAACATTAAAATAATACAACATGACAATCAAGGGTTGTTCTAGTTTTAATCCATGTGAATATGTATTAAAATACCTTGTTTCGGGGTCTTCTTGGCGTCCGGTGCCACGCCCAGGTCTTCAATCTTCAGGAGGAGGTCCTTCCTCCTCGGCGTCTGTCTTCAAAATGAGACGCCATAGGCTTTTAAAGGCCTATGACGTCACATTTGTCGTCATATGGTTCCCACGGCCCTGATTGGGCCGTGAAAACCATGTGTTTTGGCCGATGTAAAAAATATTGATGATGTCACTTAAAGGCAATGACAGCACAGCCAATCAGAAGGCTTTGCTTCAATTGCCTTTAAGATGACGTCATGAAAAGACACATGGCCGGACTCACATGGTACGGCAGCCAATCAGAGCGTGGGAACTCCATCCCTGCTCTGATTGGCTGCCGTACCATGTGAGTCCGGCCATGTGTCTTTTCATGACGTCATCTTAAAGGCAATTGCAGCAAAGCCATTCTGATTGGCTGTGCTGTCATTGCCTTTAAGTGACGTCATCAATATTTTTTACATCGGCTAAAACACATGGTTTTCACGGGCCAATCAGGGCCGTGGGAACCATATGACGACAAATGTGACGTCATAGGCCTTTAAAAGCCTATGGCGTCTCATTTTGAAGACAGACGCCGAGGAGGAAGGACCTCCTCCTGAAGATTGAAGACCTGGGCGTGGCACCGGACGCCAAGAAGACCCCGGAACAAGGTATTTTAATACAGATTCACATGGATTAAAACTAGAACAACCCTTGATTGTCATGTTGTATTATTTTAATGTTTAATTTGTAATGTTTTTTTATTTCATGGTTTCCTGTTCCTGGATTGTGTCGTGGATTGTGTCGTGGATTGTGTCGTGGATTGTGTCGTGGATTGTTTCGTGGATTGGTTCGTGAGTAAGCTGATCAACGGGAGTCGGTGGGGGCAAGTAATGGTAAGTTTAAGAAAGAAATGTATTGAATGTAACTGTGTTTTTTGTTGCTTTTTCATGTGTTCATTTTTTAAAATGCATATCATTTGTTGCCACTGTATGTATGTATGTATGTATGTCTACATATATATATATACAGGGTAATAAATGATACTGTTGTTAAAGCTTGATATTCTGTATTGTAAATCATTGTGGCTATGCATAGATGTGTGGTAAATGTATTTTATTATTAGAGAGATGTAAGTTTTGGGCTTCTAGGCCGTACAGTAGGTTATGGAAAGCCTTGCTTTAGTATATTGTAATTGTTGGTGTACTTTTTTCTATGTTTTGAAGTGGTTCTCTGTTACGATAGCTTTAGTTCATTGTGTAATTGGTATGGATGGTATTTTAATTGTTTAGGGATGTAATTGATGTGTGTTAATTCATTGATGGTGAGTTAATTGGATAAAATAATATACTTCTTGTGATGTATGGCGATTTGAGTGGGATTATTGTATTGTTAACATTGATTTGCAGCGTGTACATGTAGTTTACATGTTATGCTACATGTATACACTGTAAATGCAATGTTTTAAGAGGCATGTGAGCCTTCAGATTGAATGATTAAATGTGATTTGGTTAGGCAATTGGTTTTTAAATCATTGAGGATGTTATGCATAAGTGTTGTTGGCATTGCAGGATGGCTTCACCCCTTAATTACCTTTCAGGTTAGTACCCGATAAGGTGATTAAGGGGTTTAGTGTTATGTTACTGGTATTCAAATGTTTTGGCTATTTATTATTTTGGCAACGGACACCAAGGATTATGCTGGCGATGGAGACTTCTTATTGATGAGGTTAGTACAATTTAAATCACTTTATTACCGTATTGAATGTGTTTAATAATGGCCAAATAATGTATTATACCTATGTGGATAATATTTATTTGGCTCATTATTGTACTGTATGTGCTGGGGGAGGGGGTATAGGCCCCAAGGGTATTTGGTAGTACTCCCTTGTGGATAGTGGGTGAGGGTGGTTGGGCCTCAGGGTTGGGGGGGTTAGTGGGAGAGGGTATGTGGGTGATGGTGGGTTAACCCCTTAATGACTGTAGCGGTTAATAACCGTTATGGTGATTAAGGGGTTAGGGGACATTACATAGAATGTTTTAATTCTTGTGTCTGTTTTGCAGAAGCGGATGGGGCATGGGCAGGATGAAGATGAGGATGGCCTTCATCGTGGCAGCCGTACATGGGTGAGTGCTACATGTATTTAATGTCTTTATTGGTGTGTATGTATTGTAAATGGACAACTGCACTATTATCCTTTTGTGGATAATAGTACTGTTGCCCATTACTGTATTGTATGTTGTGCATTGCTGCTATGTTTATTGGGGGCATTTGTCCCCAATAAACATGCTACTATGCGTTAACCCCTTCATTGCCTTAGCGGCTATCCGCTGTGGTAATGAAGCAGCATTAATGTATTTTAATAATATTGTGCAGGAGCAGGAGGCCCCCTGAGCTGAAGCGCATTTATTTGTGGCTCAGAGACCCCCTGCTTCCCGAGTTACAGGCCCCGGTTTGGGCCATCGGTTACAGTGTGGACGCCATATTTGTTGCGGGAACGCTATAAACATGGCGGCGACACTGCCACCCGATGACACATACCGGGGCCTGTAACTCGGGAAGCAGGGGGTCCCTGCTCCACAAAGCAATGCGGTTCAGCTCAGGGAACCCCCGCTCACTGTACAGTATTATTAAAAATACATTCATGCTACTTCATTACCGTAGCACATAGCGGCCAAGGTAAGGAACGAGTCTTTATTGATGTGTGTTTTTTACTGATAGTGTAGATATGCAGAGGGTCTCCGGAGCAGAACCGCGTTGGTTTCAGCTCCGGGGACCCCGTGCTCCCCGAGATACAGGCCCCTTTTGGGGTGCCGGTATCCCTCTGCTTTGTTTACAGGTCGCGGTCACGTGATCGGGACCTTTAAACGCAGAGGGATACCGGCACCTCATAAAGGGGCCTGTATCTCGGGGAGCACGGGGTCCCCGGAGCTGAAACCAACGCGCTTCAGCTCCGAAGACCCCCTGCACATGTCCACTATCAGTAAAAGTTGTTTTTAAATACTTTATTTGTTGCAGATGTTTGCGCTGAGAGAGCGGCTTGTCTCTCTCAGCTGCAAACATCTATCGGCAGAAAAGGCCTTATCGGGAGCCAGGCTGTATCGGCACAGGCTCATCGGCAGCTTTGCTTTCGCAGTGCTTCGGCAGGGATCGGAAGGATTCGGCCCTTACTGAATACTGCGAGGGCAAATCGCCCAAAAAAAGCCTTTTCGCAATTCTTGCCGAAAATTTTGTATCGGGGCTTACTGCATGAGGCCCCATGGTTCCAATATCCTAAAAAAGCACTGCCAATTGTAAATTGATTACGCCCATATCATTCTGCTGTAAGATGTAGTACTGTGGATTCTGGCGGCAGCAACTCCCCAAGTTACATCAGGTAGTGAAACGCATATAGCAGATTATGGTGCTGGAAAGCTAATTATCTATTCTAAAACTTACAAAGCTTGGGAACCTGGGGTTTGGCAAAAGGGTGATGCTTGCTCCGATTTGAGCTCACTCACAATCTCATCACATTTCTCTATCCATTCCCCAGTCCCAGGCAAGCTCGGTATCATCTCTTTAGTTTTATTCCCCTATAGGCATATTGCTACAGGACAATCTATTAGTGCAGACATCTATATCGCAAATTCAACCCCTATTCTAATTAACTTATAATAATAATAACTTTTTCATTTAGTGCTTTTTCTTCCAATTGGACTCAGAGTGCTATGCAGCGCACAGGAATTGTTACAGGCTCAGTTCCTGCCCAGATGAGCTTACAATCTGTTTTGGATGGCTGAGGCACAGGGAGATCAAGTGACTTGCCCAAGGTCACAATGAGCTGACACCGGGAATTTATTAAAACGCTGTGTCATTGTCGACAGTCGGTGTCCTTACTCACCTCCCCCACATACATTTTTTTTATATTGTTTATCACCATCAATTTAAGATGTAAAATATTTATATTTCTTTACTCTTTAACTTCTTTTTTTTATTCCCTTTTTTTCTTCAGTGCCCAAGGTTATTTACCATACTGAAATCTTTACCAAGAAGATAGATGAACAATGGATAGATTGATAGATAGATAGATTGATAGATAGATAGATAGATAGATAGATAGACAATTCAGATAATACATGCTAGCGTTTGGTTTTTGACCAAATCCGTGCAGAGCAATTGCCTTTCGAAGGCATTCATATTTTCATGTCTTATATTACTAAGCAACTGGCATTTTTTTTTTAATTGGAGTCATTTAAAAGCTACCCATGAACAATTAATTAATGCAGGAGGCATATACTGAACCACAGCCAGGAATTTACAAGTAGTATAAAAAAACAAAACACTATGCCCTGGTCTTATAAACAGCAATTCCTCCCAAAATGTAAAAGGTTCGCATTGAAGCGCGTTATTCTCTACACGTGTCCTGTTATTTTGTGGTGTCTATTACTGCTGTGAAGCCCTAAGAAAACATGGCCATTTTTTGTTTGTTTCCAGAGCAAGGGGATCTACAGACAAGAACTGGACAGGATCACATTTCTGGCTTAAATTGTCTCATGTGTAATATTGCAATGAACGTAGTCACATCCTGATACTGTCATTTGTGAAGTAAACACTTAGGGGCCTATGCACTAAAGGTCACAAATGGAATTTTTGCTGTTACATTGATGCACAGAAATTACAAATGACGTTGCACTTGTGTTCTCTGTGTACTAACCTCTTTTTCCTATTGGGAGCCTTAAAGTGGCAATACGAGTGGCATTTGCGTGTGTTTTGTTTTAATAGGTGCAGCAAATTCGCTTTAAGGAAATATCACGACCTAAATTTGCGGTCGATCCGTTCATCAGTGATCGACCGACAAAGATCCTGGTTCCCCGGGTTCACACTATTTCCGCCTAAGGCTGCGTCCCCGCTAGCGCTGAGCGGGCGGCGCTTGCCACGGTAACTTACATATATATAAATATGTAAGTTCCCGCTCACGCGGTGCGCGGCGCTCGTGCGCGGGCACACACGCTGACCCACGTTCGGAGCTTACCAAGACAAAAAACTATACTTCCCCGCGTGCTCAGCTGGACCGCAACGCTGCCCCCCATCCCCCCCGTGCGCTTGCGTAAATCGGAGGACACCTGGCGCTCATGCTTGGAGCTCTCTCCAAGCATGAGCGTGCTCAGCGCCAGCGGGGACTAAGTCTTATTCAAAAGAGGAAGCGCTGTACCCGTGTAAATGGTTGCTATAGCAACAGAATTAAGCTTGATACATTAAAAAGGGCATAAAGTACGTGGGGGAAGCAGTAAATATTATCTAATACTACACAACTGGTTTAAAAAAACAACACAGGATTTTTTCCCGGTGTCGACACCTTGTGACTTTGGGCAAGTCACCTTATCTCCCTGTGCCTGAGGCACCAAAAACATAGATTGTAAGCTCCATGGGGCAGGGACCTGTGCGTGCAAAATGTCTCTGTAAAGTGCTACTGTAAGTAAAACTAGCAGCGCTATACAAGAACATGCTATTATTATTAAATGTAATGCATGGGATTCAATGGATTCCTTAATAAAAACAAGGTTTAGGGCCATTTTTGTCTGAAAACGGCCCAATCAGCTGCTTCAGCGCATAATTGAATAAGCCTCTAAATTGTAAACTCCTCTGCGCTGGACCCTCCTTTTCCATTGTACTGTAACTGTGACAGAATGTTGACTATAATGTGTGGATACTCTGTGCAATGTGATCATGTATTTCAGCTCCACGGTGCACTGCGCTGCAGAAGAAATTATAATAATGATCCTGGTTCGTGGAAACTCTGAAGTTTCATGTGCTACTAATTTCATAGGAGGCTATACATCTGAAAGCCTCCAGGGAAGGGCCTTTGAGTAGTACTCTTGGCACTAATTATTATCTTGTAATCCTAGTGGCACTCGGCATTGAAATGTATAGCAGACAAAAAATACAAACCTGCTATCGATTTAAGCCTTTTGTAGGTGCAAACAGTCAAATATAAAAGTGTCTACAAAAAGGAAAACATCGTGAAGTTGATATTTCTTGTAATCTTGGAATTCTGGAATTGTGCAAAATGTGCATTTTTCACAGTATGTATAGGATATAGCAGGACTCTCTTTTTTTTTAGTTGCTATGCTATTTTCACACGTGTGTGTAATCTAATAGTGCAATGCTTGTGTACGGGCATGTTATGCTACTGCGGAAGTGCTAATAATAACATAATAGCACTTTTTTTTCCCTAAAGGAGGTAATTGTAGAAATGCCAGGTCTAGCTAATTTACAGCTAGTAAAACACATGACGGTTCTAGTAGCTGTATACGTCTTTGAGGAGCGTAGGTTCATTACACATTGTCATAATGTTTACCTTATCCCTGACAATAGTGCCATGAAATTGCATTCCGCGTACCACGGTCAACTGATTGAGCTTCGGTTTCAGGTCAATAAAGCCAGAGGGAGAGCTTTTTCAAACACCGCTCTAAGTGGAATAAGCTCCCTGCAGCTTTAAGGAATCAGGAAGCTTTACTTCCATTCAGAAAGGAACTAAAAACCTTCCTTTTTAAACAAAACATGGCAAACAGACCCGAATACCCTGGCAGCCATCTTTCCTGCTCCCGTCTGTGTTTCCCGCCCATCACTTTACAACGAATGGCATATCCAACGCTTTACAATGCGACCCTAAGGGCCGTTTTTCGACGCCGGAACGCGTTACCCAACGCTCTCCGCCACTGATTACCATGGGACGCACTTTACAACGGTGTCACTGTCCAACGCTACTTCCAGAACGGGTTCCGTTGGATAAACGAGGACTGCCTGTACAAACGCACATATACATATACATATATATATATATATATATATATATACACATACACATATATATATATATATATATATATATATATATATACATTATACATATACATATATATATATATATATAATAGGGAAGACCCCACAGTCAACTTGATGCCTTTTTTTCAAACTCCATTTGATGGGACGTTCCTACACACCTTTACCTCAGATGCAATACCCCTTCCTGCTTTCTATTGACACGATCAGGGCCTGCGATTTATACACTTCCAATTCCATTAGCAAACCATTATTTAACAAGTGAATGCATTAACGAAAAAATAAATACATTAAACATGGTTAATTTGATCAAATACATTTTGAATGGTCTTTCGTATATGAATGTCATTTTAAATTAATTGAATAGTTTCTCATTTGGCATGTCTGATTGAAATGATATGTGGTGACATCTGACAGGAATCCTGCCTGCGGCAGTGATAAAAGATAGGCGCCTTACGTGCTGCCTGCTGGGGCCTGCAACACAACGTATACTAACAGGTCACAGAAATCACTGCACTCGCCAAGTATAAAAAGACAGAAATGTATTCCATTTATTCCATTATACTCATGGAATCTCTGTAAATCAGGATTGGTGACCTGAGGAAGAGAGGAGAACTCTCAACAGCTTGTCTCATATCTATTGTTAGTCCAAATAAAAAAGGTATCATCCAACACTGAAGTACTCATATATTCTGCTCTATTGCAACTGGACTGACATGGCTATTTCTACTTAATTCAAAATACTACAAAGTTAAAAACGGGGACTTTTCGAGCCTTTGTGGCTCTTTGTCCAAAAATGTTGACAATGTAAAAGCCTAGCATTAAAAAGAACGTACGTTAGGGAAAATTATCTGTAAATGAGCCGCTGGGATGCTAATACCCTACTCGTGAAGCAGAAAAAAATAACGTTACGTTAAGTCATACCCAAACCCAGCGTTACTCCCGAAAGCAGGAGGCAAAAGCCCTATTTCCAGGTCTGGTTGGGCCAAACTGCAAACGGACCGAAACGTCGATCTTGCACAATAAATAGATTTTGTGAAGACCCCAGGAGTGCCAATACTTTTTACTCCTTGGCTGGGAGTAATGCCAGGTTTAGGTGTAGCTTGTATGTAGGCATGTCTTTATATAGCTCCCACTGCCATATTTAGTGCTTTATAAGAGAGAGACAATACAGAACAGGGAATTATAGCACAATAAGGGCCACAAACATGATCAGACAATAGGTAAGGAAATCCCTGCCCCGGAGAGTTTACAATCTAAGTGGTATGTTGGGAAACTTACAGAGACAGCAGGTGAGGGAATAAGTGCAGTAGGTGGCAGTTGTTGGTAGAAGTGACTGTGGGTGTGGGACAGTAGCCATGAGTCCTAGTTATTGGAGCGCTTCATTTAAGAGGTGAGTTTTAAGGTCTTAAGTCTTAAAGGTGGGAAGAGACGTGTTTGGCGTATGCCGAGTGTGAGGGAGTTCCACAGGTAAGGAGCAGTGAGGGAAATAGTGTTAAAGTGAGAGACAGACATGTTTAACATAAATTAAACCTCATGGTGTTTTTTTTTGGGGGGGGGTTTAAAGAGCTTATTGTAGGTCATGCATTGGTAGTATCAATAAATGGATCATATAAATACTGGTTTGAAGTCCAAATTCTATCCATTGGGGGGGGGGGTGTCCACATACACCAAGGGTTCTCAATTCTAATCCTCATGACCCCCCCAACAGGTCAGGTTTTCAGGATATCCCTACTTCAGCACAGGTGACTTAGTCGAAGACTGAGCTGCCTGTGCTGAAGCAGGGATATCCTGACCTGTTGGGGGGGTCTTGAGAACTGCAGCTGAGAACCCCTGCCTTACACCACACCAGTGATGTTTCCATTTACCTGTATTAGCTTGAGCTCTTCATTCAAAATCAATTGACCATTTTCCAGCATTGCTCCTGTGACCATCTTTGCAAACAGAATCCTGAACCATGCAATGTCAGTATCACAGATGCAAGAGCGATGGAATTGAGTGTTCAGAGAGAACAGGGCCCTTAATGGGTTTTTCATCCCTTAACTACAGGACTCCTCCCTACACAAACTAGCAGAGGTCTAAATAAAGCAGAAATAATTGTTTTCACTCTGCTGGTTTGCAACACTGAACACTGCAGAATCCCCAAAGACTCACCCTGATTGCAAAAAAAAACATTTGTATGGTTTCCGTTTTTTTATTGCTAAAAGTGGAGAAAATGAACAGTTCCTTTTGCATATAACAGCAGCGAAATAAAGTGCCTGTATATGCTCCACAACTGTTTGGCAAAGGTAAAGCAAGAAATATTCAGAGTGTCAAGGGCTTGAAAAATTCATTGCGAGTTTGCATTTGAAAATTGCCACAGAATTCAACCCTAGTTGGGTCTGAAATCATTTTCTGCCAAGGTTAATACAACTGTTTTATCCTTGTATCATATCACAGAAAGCCAGGGCATGGTTGTTTATGCAGCTGGGAATTTTATTCTTACAGGGTTCATTGTGATTGAACAATGTCGCAATAATCTAAGCAGCATGTTATGTTCTATACAAGCACTTAGGTGCAAAATCAATAAGGTAAAAATGGGCCTTGTTGTATCCAACTGCTCCAGACAAGTATCATTCTGGTGCAGTAACTGTGTTACATTGTGTCCTGATGTTGTATCAAATATATCATCTTCTTACCTTAGTACAAGCTTAAAAAAGATGCTTGGGGGAGAGGGGGGGGGGGGGGGATTTTGTCAGGAATTAAAGGTCTACAATACAATGCAGACAACTCGAGCAAGTGAAGAGTTAAACATGTAACAAGAAGATTGTCTAGCCTTCTGTATTTTCCTGTTTAATCTATATTTTCACCTTGGGAAATGTCTGCTCTTATTGATTTCACTAGGAAAAAATACAAGATAGAATACATTAAACAGGGCAAGTCTTAAATTCTTGCTAGGGACACAATTATGTTATAACCAGATAGCAACAGCTTACACTCCTCTGCTATTTAATTCACAATAGTATTGTTATTACCCAATTAGACTTCTTTTCCCATAATTTACCACTATGTTTTTGTACTAATTAATTGTATGAAGCTAATATCTATGCCATTAGCTGTTAATTAATGATTTCCTGCTCATGCATTTGTATCCCTATTTACCTATTCTGTTCCATTCTGTTTTGAAATTAAAATCAATATAGTTAAATGACACAAGGATTAAATATGCATTCACTGTAACAAACAGTACGCTAAATCACTTTTTTTACATTTCATATAATTAACTAATATTATTATCTTCCTCATTTACTGCAAGAGAGTTCAGCGACAAAGTACCAAGCATTGCAATGTATTTATCCTTAAATATTACATTTAACAGAAGCCCCTGGGTGAGAGCTGGCCAACTCCAGCGCTGTTGGTACAGGTCAGGTTTTAAGAATGTATCCGCACAGGTGGCTCAGTCCGAATGACTGGGCCACTGATTGAGCCACCTGTGCTGAAGCAGGGATATCCCTAATACCCGGCCTGTAGGCCGCCCCTGCTCTGTCCTAAGAAAGGAAGCTACTGTACATACATTGCTACCTCATCTGCTGCCTGGACACCCATGTCTCATGCATTTGGGACATTTGTATACAGACGCATACCTCAGTGGGGCCTGAAATAAGGGTGTCGATGATGGAGAGAAGAAAAAAAAACAGGATGCGGCCATTTTAACCCCTTCAGCCCTGGAGGGGTCTCCAGCGCATTGCAAAGCCCATAAGCGGTTAAAGCGGAAGTTCTGCTAATCGTTTATTTTGAATCATACCCAGAGCAGAATCATGTCAGTCTCGCCCCAGGGAGACCCTAACTCACTAAATGTCAGATAGAAAATGCCCGGGCACTACATTGTCACTAAATGTCAACCACAGATTTTATTTTTTTTTAAATGTATATACTTTTTGGAAATACAAATTGACACTACCAACATTATGCTGGGGAGCCACTGAGTATAGGAAACATGCTATGACAATAGTATCTCCCCTACATGGATTGGTTCCTCTGGTCAGAGCTGACATTTTGGCCTATGTATTCTAAGCAGTGCTATTCCATATTCAAGTGAGTGGACTGTGTCGTCTTTCTGTGTCTTGTTCATTTGGGCATTTTATCTCCAGTACGTAATAGTGGCATTCCAACAGGACTGGGGTTTCTGGGTGGTACGATCAGAGCATTCCTGCTATTTATGTAACTGTATTTGTAACCATGTATTATTTGTCTTAACTCTGTGCCCAGGACATTCTTGGAAACGAGAGGTAACTCTCAATGTATTACTTCCTGGTAAAATATTTTATAAATAAATAAATAAGGTCTCCCTGGTTCAGATAATATTGCTGTCTGAACTGTGATCCTATAGATCACATACAGTATTGTGTGTTTTTACTCATTGAAGCTTTGTTGTAGCTCGAAGGTAGAACAGAAAACACTGATATTTAGGAGTTTGTTTTGGAAATTAGGATGCCAGCACCAATAATGCAAAGCAGGGCTACTGAAATGGGTGCTGCAGAAAAAGAGATTCTTATTCTCCCAGCAGGGTTAAAAAAACAAAAAAAAAAAACACAGCCTAATAAACAGGCATCTGCTTCCTAGAACCACATTTACAGCAACTCAATCAAACATTTATTTAATCATACATTTTTATTAACATAATATAAGTTTTCCACATACATGTGCTTCCTCACATGGATAAATGAGCCTTCGGCCTTTTCCTGATGGATGAGTCTGCAGCCCTTCCATTATTGAATTGGTTACTATGTCACAGTATATTGAAATCATATTGATAGGTTTGGAAGAAGCCAATAATTCTTCATGTGAAAGCCTTTACTTTAAGGATACTTATACCACAGCCTTTGCACAGGGGTCAAACGTGTGTGATTACAATTTATTTTATTCTTTTTCTCTTCAATTTATTTGAAAGGACGTCTTAAAAAGGTGCACGTCTCAATCTTCTAAGCCTTCATTTTACTTCTTCAGATCCATTCATTGAATCTTAATGAAATAAGGTTCATAACTTTTCTCGCATTTCCCCCCAAAAAATCCATTTTGCGGGGAAAATCCGCGGACAGATTTGGTCGCTTTTGATGCGCGCGCGGATTCATCAAAATCCGCCATTGGATACAACCCGTGGATGGATTTGTAGAATCCAATCCGCGGATTCAGCCCTCTGTTGGCGGATTCGTAAGTATCCCAGGTGTGATCATCCGTTATATAGATGAGTTTTTCTCTCTCACTAAATCGCTTGCAGAGTCTGACAAGGTCACAATTTTCACTAAATGCACATAACAAAATCAACAAAATATGTTTCCTATTAAGGGGTAACATACTCAGGGATGTTTCATCAGCCATTGGTGCTGTAATTCAGGGGGGCTCATCTCCAGTCCTCCACCCCCCCCCCCCCCCCAACAGGTCAGGTTTTTAGTCTATCCCAGCTTCAGCACATTTGGCTCAATGGAAGACTGAGCCTCTGATTGAGCCACCTGTGCTGAAGCAGGGACTGATTGAGCCACTTGTGTTAAAGCAGGGATATCCTGAAAACCTGACCTGTGTGTGTGTGGGGGGGGGGGTCTAGAACTGGTGTTGAGCGCCCCAGCTCTAATGAAAGAATATTTGAAAATATCTTGATTCAGCATAGCTCTATGAAACTTGTGATATTTGTTTATGGGCTCTCTGTTCCATAGTACCTTTCTGTTTAACCCCATATGGAATCTCAGAGGCTTATAAAATCCAGGGCTACTAATCACCGATGATGTGAAAACTCTGCCCCTGTAGTGTTTCTCAGAGAAGCGGATTATAAGGCTTTATATTGGCACCAATCCCATAGAACAACAGTAGTTACACCCCAAATGACAATCTGGATAATTGGGTGAAACGGTGCCCTTTGGATTAATATATTCACTATTCTAACATCTTACATCACAGGGAAATAAAAGAGAAGTCAGATGTTTGACTTGCGATGTCTGTGAATTGGCAGATAGTGATGACGAGAGAAGTTTAAATTGATATATACCTTTATAATTGAATAAAGTGATGTCGGGTATTTCCTTTCTTATCCCTCCTATTTCACCATATTACCACTTCTCCTAAACCATGCTTATACAAGCAGAATACAACCCGTAGTATTAGCACATGGAGAGAATGCCTCATTATAGCAACAAAACAACCAGCCTTGGAATGTAACATATTAAGCTCGGTATGTACACTTTTGATTCTTCAGCAGACAATAGACTCTTTTTTACAATGCCTTCAGGGATGATGTTCACAAATAGAAAATGTGCTTTAGTTTAAAGTATCTTCCCACACCCTCCCCACCATCTGAACATTGCTTTTATGAAGCCTGGTATAATTTAGGCTCGCCATGCACAAAACAACGGACATGTAATAAACAACAAACAAGGAAACTTTTTAATACAACAGATGTACACAACCCTCTACATATCCCTGGGTACAGCACATACAAATATCACTTGTGAGCACATTGCCATGTCTCAGACAGGGCCGCAACCCTGCCCATTATCTCAAAGCATACAGGGCTTCCACTGCAGCCAGGGATTCTGGGTAATGGCATGGAAATGAGCACTCACAGTCAGTGGCAGATTTCCCATTAGGCCCGGGCCTAGGGCGGCAAAAATGTCCGCCCCCATATACTTTTGCTGCGCTCTCGTTCCTATCGGGCCTGATGGGAAGTCACTTTGCTGTTGCGGCCGCCACCATACCTGCCGCCCTCCTTCTGAACCGCAGCGTCAAATGACAATGTGGACGTCATGTTGGTGACGTCACACAGCGTTGCGTTACCATGGCAATGCGACGCCATGTTGGTAACGTCCACAGCGTCATTTGCCGCTACGATTCAGAAGGAGGAGGGGCAGCAGCAAGGAGGCAGCCGCAACAGCTAAGTACCTAGGGGTACACAGTGTGTCACTTTTGGCTTCTTGGCCATTTCAACATGGCCCCCAACATACATATTGCTAGGAAATTTCTCAGAATGTTGTTATCTGTTATCTGTCGAGGCCTAGAACTTATGACAGACAGAGCACATTGCAGGCTCTCAGCACCTACGCAATCTCCAACATATACAGTAACTGCTGAGACACACTGCTGAATCGGGACATATCTTTTACATTCAACACAAGACATGTCCTATCTTCTATATTGTTCTTGCATCTCCATGTTTGTCACTATGCAATATATTGTGAAGCTGCTTCCCACCGCTGGAGAAGATATCCGATACATTTATATTCATGCAACGTTAAGTTTATTCTGTATCGGGGAACGTACTGTACTTGGTTCAAGTGAATGGGGCTCAAAGGCTTCCTTGACAAGGAGAAGCCACATCACAGCAAAGTGAATAGGGGCCTTTAAGCGTGAATTAATGGGACAATCCCTTAAAGCTGCAGTTTTCACTTTAATATGGGCATTAATACAATCCACACAATAAGTAATTAGCTAAGTTGACGATCGATCGGAAAAGATTCAGCTCGGGGCGTTCACTAAATGGCTGTCAGTGCAGCAGAAGAGGACAAAAGATGCAAAGTTCTGAGGGGACGATCATGTGACCAGACAGCCACTAGATACAATTGGTGCACTGCTAGAGAGAGGGCAGGGCTCAAAAAGGGGTGTGCCAGAGCCTGTTTCAGAAGAGGAAGGGGATGTCACTTTGTATAGAAACAAAAACATGCTTGTTACATTATAATACATTAAAAATGTAATTGAGTTGTTTAAAAAAAGTATTTTCACATGGTACAGAACTAATTTATTTTAAAAAAAGCATATATGGTGCTCTTGCCCTAAGATAATCCTTTTTGGGGGGAGAATCATACGGCTAATAGAAGGGGTAACCGGCCTGGACCTACCCTGAAACATAGAAACAGTGCTCCTACTAAAACCCAATGAGGGCCTAGAGAGAAAAATAGACTACTTGATAACACAGATCCTATCAGCAGCCAAAACACTAATAGCAAAACACTGGAAGCAGAACGACCCCCCCCCCCCCCTATCACCGAGGTATTCCACAAGATAAACTATATAATGACAATGGAGAGACTCACAAGCCTGATCCATGACCGACACCACACCTTCCTGACAACATGGGATCCGTGGGAGACATACATTTGGAAAAATCCAATAGGACCGACGAAATAAGGAAATCATTATTGGGTAAACTGACTTAGTTCTGATTAAGGATGTTTCAAGTGTAATTGTATACACGCTTCCTGCGAGGAGCGTATGATAGATGACACCCTTCCACCCCTTCCCCCCACACCTTCTTATTTTCTGTACCCGCTCCCCACCCCTCCCCCCTCTCTTTTGTTTTCCCCTTTGTTTTCAGTTTGGAAAAACAATAAAAAAATACAAGTAAAAAAAAAAAAAAAACACATGTAGGATATTGCTTGGTCTGCAGCTTTAAGTACGTGTGAAAAAAAAATACAGAAGGAAATCAGAATAACATTAAAAATATTCAGCGCAGCTACAAGGTGTAATGAGAAAGCTATCCAGTGCCGCGTTGAGAAGTTTACAGGTTAGTTCTCTGGGCACCTCCCTGTCCTGAGTTACTTACAGTTTCCAGTGCCAAATCTGATTCCGTTTTGTGGTAACTCAGAATTGACTGTGTTAGTTTTACATTTTCCTTTCACAGGGGCTGGACTCCTCCACCCCGCCCGACCTTTCTTTCCTAGACCAGAGCTGCTCAACTCCAGTCCCCATGACACCCCAACTGGTCAGGTTTTAAGGATATCCCAGCTTCTGCACAAGTGGCTCAATAAGTGGCTCAGTCAAAGACTGAGCCATCTATGCTGAAGCAGGGACTCATTGAGCCACCGGTGCTGAAGCAGGGACCAATTGAGCCACCTGTGCTGAAGCAGGGATATCCTCAAAACCTGACCTGTTGGGGTAGTCTTGAGGACTGGAGTTGTTGTGCCCTCCCCCCCCCTCCCTCTATCCCCCCTCTCCCCCCATACCCCCCTCCACCCCTCCACCCCTCCACCCCTCCACCCTAGACAGAGTTTGGAGAAAAGAAAAGTCATTTAATATTGGTATGAAATATGAAAACATTTGTTTTTTCTGTGGTACGGGTAAAAGCTGCAAACTTACAAGGGGAACCTGAATGTCCCAGAAATGGGTTTCTTCTATTTCTAATGTAAACACTGTTTCCTTTGGGAGGATGAATAAATGGCTATTAAGTAAAACAAAATAGTGTTTGTGAGCCAAGAAGGGTTTGCTGGCCAAGCTCAATGAGGACCTGCATTTTGTCAAGTGAAAAAAGTCAACGAAGCTGAGCTATTTCTCATCAGTAACGTAAAACCTCAGCTTACATATATGTGCAGTGTTGTGGGCGTTATTATTTAGCATTGCTACAAGCAGGAAACATTGCATTTCTACTTTTGTGTATATTTTATTCAGTGACTGTATGTATGTAGGTATGTCTGTCTTTATTTATATAGCGCCATCCAGGAGCATAGCGCGGGACCCAATATAACACACAATGGGAATAAGTGCTTCAGACATAAAATAACATTAGGAAAAGGAGTCCCTGCCCCGAAGAGCTTACAGTCTAAGTGGTAGGTGGGGAGAAATTACAGACACAGTAGGAGGGTGTTCTGGTAAGTGAGTCTGAAAGGGGTTAAGGTCAGTACATATGCAATGTGTAGTATCAGCCAGCACCCATATACTTTGTTAAAGGGGTGTGTTTTAAAAAAGTTCCTAAAGGTGGATAGAGTGGGTGCCAGTCGGATATTGAGGGGAAGGACATTCCAGAGGTGTGGGGCAGTGAGGGAGAAAGGTTTTAGGCGGGAGAGGGGTTTAGACACAAAAGGGGTAGAGAGAAGACATCCTTGAGCAGAACGCGAGTCGGGGTGAGGCGCGCTTGCACTTACCTGTGAGCCCCTACAGCCGCAATGAGAGCGGCTTTAGTAGGGGCTCGCCTACGCTTCCGTAAGCGCTTGCGGAAGCGTAGGTCTTAGGGAAATTTTAAAATCAAGCGCTTGCCGGAGCGCAGGGCCGGTCACGTGAGCGGTTCGCCCAATGAGGGCGAACCAGCTCCGTGACGTCACTGGCCCGCCCGCCGACATGCCCCCGACACGCCCCCGGACGGCGCGCTGTCTAAGGCCAGGGAAAGCACCCGCTTTCCCTGAGCCCCAGCGCGCCTCCGCCCGCCAGCAACAACCATGGCCGAGGCCTAAGGAGGGGCAGAAGAGTGTAAAGCTTTAAAAGTGAGGGGTACAAACTGTGCTGCTTGTGAATTGAATACGCAGAATCGGTTATAGTATAACCGTTATACCATTAAATCAACCAGTACTGTGATCACAAGTGATGCCCGGATGTAAAAATGAAATTGAAGACACTCTACTTAACCCCAATCATTTTGTTGATCATATTTAAATTAAGGAAATATTTCAGTGTGACCCTTTTTTTTTGCTTCTCGTACTTATTAAGCACTTCTCTGCCATATGAGCTAGCAATGCTTTGCAAATGAAGGTGTTAAACTGAAGCACACGGTATCAAAATGTTAATTGTTTTCTCACTTTAGGGGCATGCATTGTTTTGGTAAATTATGCCCATTTAATTGATATAATTATAGATATTTAAACCAGCAATACTACATTCCCACTTTTTTTCAATGACAATGTATATTCTACATTCTTACCTAAGCTGGCAATCGTTTGGTGGTCCTGTAATAAATCTGTAAAAAAAAAATCCTGACTGTGTGCCTAACATAATGGCCGCCTTGTGACTTTGTGCTATGAAATGCTGCAAGTGATATGTAACATTTTATTGCTAAGTGTAACATAGTATTGTTACAGCTTTCAGAGTAATAGACATTCTGCTGTTTGTAATACAGCAACAGATCTGTTTATGATACTTTGTTGCCAAAGGGCGGAGCTCAAAAAGGTGTGTGTCAGAGCCTGTTTCAAAGAGAAAGGGGAAGAGGACGTGGATCTGTCTTTCTAAATGGTTGCTCTAGCAATCAAATGATGAACTTGTACATAAAAATATAAAATAAAAAATGGCATTAGGAGTTTAAAAATAACGAAGACAGTATTATCTAATCGTACAGACCGGATTTATTACAAACAAAACCCATAAAGGATTGTTCACGTTTTGCTGCTTTAAGCAATGTACTAGTACATTACAGCTAAAGAGGAACACATTTATCTAAGCCAGTCCTGTTTACTGTAGGAATTGACCTAAGATAATATAGCAGCTAGCCTTTGTATTAGTGACTGTAGGATATCTTGTTCCTGCACCATATACATAGAAGTATAGGATTACTTTGGCCACTAATTCCTACCACCTCTATATCCCCCCCTCCTATTTTAAATATTTGATTTATCTGCAATTTATTTGATATCTCTATGAGTAAGTGTTATGTTTTAACAACCATCATTACTAATACACTACAGCATTAACGAAATAAGGTTACACGTTTAGGGCTTTCTTGAACAATTGGCTATTTATAGTGTGCACACAATAGAAGAGGTATCTTGGGGGCTCTATCCAGGTTCATTACATTTATTTCAGCGACCCCACTTACTCTGCCATTCATTGTAACACATAGACCTTGGATTTGTGACACCCCCAAGTTGCCAGAAGGAGCTGCAACACACTGCTGTCCCCTTTATAGCAAAGGGTTGACATACATCAGTCATATATAGTACTCTGACTCATGGGACACGTAACATGGATTTCTGCTCAGGAACGGGTGACCAAATTAGGCATATCCTGAAGCGAGCTTAGTCACTTCTATAAAGAGCTACAATACCGGAGTTGAACTCGAATATGTTTAGTGTGTGGACATCTGCTTCAGGCTGCAGAGAGTTTTACATTATAAGCTGTAAACGAGTGTGGTATGCCAGCAACAGAGTTAGCATGTAGGGCCTTATTAACTAAGCAGTGTTCTGCCACAAGTCATCTTCTGGGTCTTTTTTTTTTTTTTTAAACTTTCCAAGGCTGGATAGCAAAAGTAAAGTGTTGGAAATCCCCTCTGACATTGTCTCTTCTGGAAACTGCAAAGTGTCAAAACCATAGGAAATATAATTTGTAGAAGGGGTGTTCCAGCCAGTGGCGGATTTAGCATTTTACCGCACATAGGCACGTACCCCGGGCCGCCTCTTCCTGCGCATCATCCTCCTCCTTCTGCAGCGTCGCAGGCGTAAAATTACGCCGCAACGTCACGTGACAATGCGTTTCCATGTCAACACGACGCCATGTGATGTCGCCACGTCGTTTGACGCCGCAATGCCGCAGGAGGAGGAGGGTGGCACAAAGGAGACGGTAAGATCTCTGTATAGAAATGGATGGGAATGTATGGGAAGAAAAGAGAGAAAAAAAATGAAAATTTGCCGCCTCAATATTTTGCCGCCGTAGGCCGGAACCTATCGGCATAATGAGAAATCCGTCACTGCTTTCAGTACATGTGAACGGCATTTGAAACAAGCGGTCCTTGTCTGCCTTCGGTTCCTTTATATCTACGTTATTCGTTTCATTTACCTGTGGGTCAGTAACGCAGTGCAGTGACCTTCCGGCATAGGAAGGGGTTAACCTCTTAAACATGTCACTAACGTTAATAGACTTTGGTCTTGGAGGCACTGCCCCTTTAAAAGAAGCAATCCCAGCGTTTTTTTAATTTTCTTCATTATTTTTAAACAATAGATTGAAGCAGGGGGTCTCCGGAGCTGAACCCCAATCATTTCAGCTTCGGGGACCCCCTGTTTCCAGAGATACTTAACTCCAAAGGGGATGCCGGTATCTCCATCAAGTTTAAATCTCCCACTTCACGTGAGCCAATAGGAAGTTGCGTCGGATGATGCCATGGCTTCCTATTGGCTCGCTGAGCATGGGAGCTTTGAAAAGCAGCCTATTGGGCCGTGATTATACCTAAAATCGCTTGCGGTGACGCGTAACGCGACGAAGCGAGGCCGAAAAACGAAACTCTTGAAGAGATTTCCAAAATTGTTTTTGACCGGCGACGGCCGCGTCACGTGAGTGGTTCAGCCAATGAGGGCGAACCGCTCACGGCCACGCCTTCGCCACGCCCCCTTGTCTCCTCTCCTGTCTCCTTCACTGCCGAGGTTCCTTGATCAAGATGCCGCTCGGCGGCTACGCAGGGTGTCGTCACCGCGTCGCGCTGCCGCTCAATGGCGTCTGGTATAACCGAGGCCTTACGTGAACCCTGGTAGCCAAGCCAGAGAGGCTACCGGCACGCCCTACGGAGGTAAGTATCTCCAGAAGCAGGTGGTCACCCGGAGCTGAAATTATTGGGGTTTCAGCCCGCGGAGACCCCCTGCTTCAATCCTATGGTAAAAAATTAAAAATAACGGGTGGAAAAATATCCAGCTTGGATTGCCGCTTTAAATATCCTCTGTAAACTTGTAAATGCTCGCCCCTTCGTTTTATTACGAGGTATCGAGCACGACACAAAAATTCATAAACGGTCCTTTTTGCTTCTTTGAA
The DNA here is from genome assembly GCF_040206685.1 of Ascaphus truei. NCBI lineage: Eukaryota > Metazoa > Chordata > Amphibia > Anura > Ascaphidae > Ascaphus > Ascaphus truei. The sequence continues at coordinate 41,805,343 of NC_134498.1, forward strand.
AGCTGTTCCTACTATTACAAGTCTCTGTACAGAATTATGGAGCCGGAAAAGATTGCTATGTTTGGCTCTGCCGCACTATCGACTGCCAGCATCTGCTCCGGTTTTTAGGATGAGATCTGTAATAGGGTTTGTGTGTGTCATATTGTCTTTCCCCCTGTGGGCGTAAGGATCACGTTGCATCAAATATTGCTAAACCTTAGGGAAAAGGCTGTTGCCGCTTGCCACATGTCCTTGAGAGAGTCTGCTAAAAGAAACATGGTTGATAACTCACCGAGATTGTCGAACCAAACCTTTTCTGTGTCATTTTTAACGGGCGCATAAAGGGGATTTAACCCTCTCACTGCTGGAAAGTGATTTTTGAAGAGTACATTTTTTTTCAGTTTAACTTAACGCTGTGGGTCATTCTACATCAGTGTTTTTCAACAAGAGTTCATAGGATCCCTTGGGTTCCCCGGGGCATCCCCAAAGGGTTCCCTACAAGGTACAGGTCATCTGATCTCAGACGCGCTATTAGAGAGGGTTGGGGTTCCTTACAATGGATCTGATCTCAGACGCTCTATTAGAGAGGGTTGGGGTTCCTTACAATGCATCTGATCTCAGACGCGCTATTAGAGAGGGTTGGGGTTCCTTACAATGCATCTGATCTCCGACGCGCTGTTAGAGAGGGTTGGGGTTCTCCATGGACGATTGCCTATTTGCTATAAATCAAATGCCTAAGGAATGTATGGATCTCAGAGGAGAATGTCAGTATTGAAGACTAGTTTATTCTCACTGCATGATGTGATTGGTCCAGTGTGGAGGGGCAAACATATTCTGCTCCTCTGCTGCATCCTGCTGCCTATTCTTTCGCGAAGTAAACTGGTCATTAAAGCAGCAATTAATCGCCATTCGTGACCTTACTTTATTTTAAGAGATCTCGCTGTTTTTTTTCTCTGAATCAGGAGTTATAAGCTTGTGAGGCATTACGTGTCTGGGAGGTTAAAATGGAGATGTGCGCAGTAACTGCAGTCGCTAACGACTGAGAAACTCATGCCTATTAATACAAAAAAATACAAAATAATTAAAGAGCAGGACATGCTGAGGGGGATAAGATATTAACATTATAGGAGCAGCGGCGGATTGCAAAATCTGCCGCCCCTACGCCCTTGCCTGTGTCAGCCGCCGCCTCCTTGGTGCCGCCCCTCTTGCTCCTTTGGCATCCCAGCATCACATGACACCGCGGATGTCACAAGCGTGAAGGCGCGTTGCCATGGAAACGGGACGTCATGTGGCGTTGCGACGTCACATTGCCATGGCAACGAGACGCCGTGTGACGGCCGCGGCGTCATTTGACGCGGGGATGCCAAAGGAGCTGCAAGGCCGGTAGAAAGGAGGTGGCTGATACACAGGCAAGTACATCCCCATTAGGCCCGAGAGCGCAGCAAAACCATATAGGATTGCTGTCCCAAAATGTTTGCGCCCTAGGCCCTGGGCTAATGAGTGTAATGTGAAATCTGACACTGTACAGGAGATAAACTCACATAGGCTTCTGGAGGAGATTGCTGCTTTGAAACATTGAAATTTGGCAATTGTTACATTGAGTTTATTCTCCAAGGGGGGAGAGTCTAGCTGAGATCTTTTACAATAACACCCTTTTGTTGTGTTCACTTAGAGACACCGGTGTTAATGGGAAGAAAATTGGTTGTTTATTCTTGCTGCAGGATGGCAGGTGTTACTGTCTCACTGCCTAAGAGGACTATACAGGAACATATGTCTCCAAGGGATTTCATTCTCAGCATGTACTGTACAGACTAGCGTGTCACAGCCTGGCGTTCAGATCATAGACCCATGCACGCAACAAGAATCAGGTATCCTCTCTGCACTATGGAGAGAGGGGAAATGGAAAAATGGCACTTTATTTTGGGGTCATTTTTACACAAAAAGACATCAAATTATTTCGCAAACCCACATCTGGACTTGTAACACGGCAGATGCATGAAACATACAAGCACCACACAGGAGAAGGGTGATCAGATGTGCAGCACACGTGCTAAGCATGATGTGTGTGACATGGTGCACTTTTGTACATATCATGCATTTCTTTGCACTTCACGTGCTGCCTCTGCTGTTCATTAATATGCAGAGTTATGCAGATTTTAAATTACCATTTTTCTGGCAATACATTAGAAACCGAGATTACAGAAATAGAACAAAAGCATAAACCGCATGCATGGGAGATAATTACTCATACATGCAAAACATGCTATTAAAAATATGATAATACGTTAAAAAAAAAATCTCAACTTGTCTTAACAAACAAAATGTTCAGCATTGATGTAAATGAATAATTAACATTTAAATAATACTTTTTGAAGTTCTCATTTTAAATAAATATTTTCCCAATATCTTTCATGTCCCTTTAAATCAGGGGTAGCCAACTCCAGTCCTCAAGGGCCACCAACAGGTCAGGTTTTCAGGAGTGATTGAGCCACCCACTGCTGAAGCAGGGATATCCTTAAAACCTGACCTGTTGGGGGGTCTCAAGGACCATAGTTAGCCCCCCTGCTTTTAATCCATGATCAACTTACGGGGTTTACACGAAGTTGCACATTTTTAGTGTCATCCATCAATGCATCCAATAAATGATTAAATATCATTTCAAAGAGTACTATTGATTGTTCAATATATATCATCTTGTTTGATCATTTATTTTTTCTTATACAGAATTTTGCAGACACAATGAGTCCCTGTCCCACAGAGCTCACGATCTAATTTCGGTGCTAGGGAGATAGGGTGGCGTGCCCCAGCTCACCATGAGCTAACACCGGGATTCGGAACCAGGCTCCCCTGCGTCAAAGTCAGCGTCATTGTTCTTAGAGTCCGCGGGGCTTAATCAATAGAGTGCAGCATCGCCGATGCGGTGCGACGGAAATTCCTATTCATGTCAACGGGAATTTCTGTGCGGCAGCACCGAGTCGGCGCTATGGCACTTTATTGGGTGAGCCCCGGTGCCTTAATCACTAAGCAAAACTGTGGGGCGACACTCACCATCATTTTCCAAAGTACCATAATCACCATTGTCAGGGCTCGACAAATTATAAAAAGAGCCACTCGCCCCCCCTCACCTCCCCTCACCTCCCCAAAACCCTCCCTCTATAATCCCGCTCATTTTACCCACTGGCGGGACTTACCGTCGGCGTGATGCAGCGGCGGCGTCTCCCGGCGTTCTCCTGCGTCTCCCCCTTCAACTCCCGACATTCTCCTGCAACTTCATTGAAAATTTCACGGAAGCTGCAGGAGAATGCCGGGAGACGCTGCACCACGCCGCCACACCACGCCACCGGTAAGTCTCGCCAGCGGTTGTGCATTTGCCGAGCCCTGACCATAGTACCCCCTTCTCCTGCTCTCATCTCGGCCAGCGTGAGCGCGCCCTCCCGCTCGCTCAGCGCCACCCTGGACGAGGCCTAAGGAATAACTCCCATTGTCTCTGAGTTATGTGAAAAATAAGATGTACAAATACTCACAAATAAGCAAAAAAAAAAAGAACAATAAACAAAAACCATAAAAACCAAATCAATGAATCTTTATGCTCTGGAAACTTCTACTCGCACCAGAGTTCGGATATTATATTTTACAATAAACAATAAAAGAAAGTTCAATATAATAGAAACAGAAATATAGTTCAGTGTAACATCAAATAAAGAAGTCTTTTGCCCGATAGACATGTTTTACTGCCTGGTTGTATCATCTATAACTGACTCTACTGGTAAATGTCATTTTTGCTGTAACCAAGCTTTATGAAATACATAAAGATTCTTAAGCTTGTTTTCTTTCAACAAAAAAAAAAGTACTTTAGTTTGAAAAAGCGCCACGGTAATATATCACTACAATTATATTTTTACATCTTGCCAAAGCTGCTTTATAATGCATAAATCAAATGAATACATAGATTGCGATAAAATGGTAACACTTTCTTCCCTGAGAAATGTAATGCTGATATGTTAAGTGAATATTACTGCAGCTCCTTGCTATTTCCATAGTCTTTCTACATTGTCCTCCTCTATAATAGGCTTCCAGCAATGTACATGACCTTACATCTGTCCCTTTTGTTTATAATCCAGTGCTTTGTCCTTGAGATAGATTGCACGCAGTTCTGGAGACAAAATCAGGGCTTCAAGTTGAATCTACTCTTTGACACACAAATAATTGAAGGCAGCATTCAGGTTTGTGGTTTTTTGTGTTGTTTTAGAGTTTTTGGGCCCCCTACCTTAAAGCTGCAGACCAAGTAATATCCTACATGTGTTTTTTTTTTTGTTTTTTTTTAAATAAATCAATTCTGTACTATGACAAAATACTTCTAGCATAAAAAAACTGACATTTTTAATGTATTATAATGTAACAAGCATTTTTTGTTTCTATAGCAACCATTTACAAAGTGACATCCCATTCCTCTTCTGAAACAGGCTCTGGCACACCCCTTTTTGAGCCCTGCCCTCTCTCTAGCAGTGCACCAATTGTATCTAGTCACTGCCTGGTCACATGATCTTCCCCACAGAACTTTGCATCTTTGGTCCTCTTCTACTGCACCGGCGGCAAATTAGTGAACCCCCGAGTTGAATCTTGGCCGATCGATCGGCAATTTAGCTAATTACTTATCGTTATGTGGATTGTATTGATGCACATATTAAAGGGAATTGACCTGCTTGCTTTAAGAAGTGAGCGTGATGGATTGGGTAATGTTCAGTTCTTCTAAACCAAAAACTGTGAGAATGGGGCTGAGATGGATTATCCAGGCTAGAGACAAATTGGTTACCATGTTACCACGGCCTTTGAAGGCTCAGGGGCTTATTCTAGCAGCTCCGAAGTTGTCATTGTCGAATTGCACGGTTTGGCCTGTTCAGAAGTGGAATGAAATGTGAGAAACCGTCTTCTCCATCGCAAACTGGGTCCTCTAAATGGCGTCTAAAAAAAAGTGACACAACCGCCCGGAGAGTACGTGCGTTAGAAGCGGAATGACCTGAGCTGGTGCTAACTCCATCCCCAGTCTGACTTCTGGGGTTTGCTTTAGTGTAGAATTATTGATGTACATATATAAAGAAACATTTTGCAGACGATCTTCGGGATGGCTGCTCTTGTGCTTTTTTCTTAAACCTGCTCAGTTTTGCCCTGATCCCTGTCACAAGTATTCATTTGTTAGGCATTTAAATCCATTTATAATAAGCAGTCTGCTGTTGGGACGGTAGCATTAAATATACATGTAAATCTTGAAATGTGCCTCAAACTAACAGTTGTAAGAAAAACAACCTTTTTTTTGCCATGTTTGATAAAAGGCCAAACTAGAAAACAGATGAATAAAAACCTACTGTGGTTAACCTGCACATTTCACTTTCAAAGTACGGCCTTGAGGAACAATTTGGATTCCGCCACATTCTCAGAAGATTACATGTGTATTTGTAAGTGCTTTTCTTTAAGTAATAAAACGTGACAGAGCTGGAATCCACCGGTCAAATGCTGGCAAGGGTCTAGTAATAAGAAACGTCAAGTTTCATCTTTTGGCATTAAACTAATCGCCACTCAGCAGCTAAAGAGTTTCCGGCATTGCCTGTGACAATGCTCGTTACAATAATAGCTCGAGGAAAGGGGATACTTTTAGTGCAATAGCGAGTACAGTGAGAAAAGGGAAGGCCGCTTCACAGCATATTGAGTGCGGCCCGTTTTACCTAAGTGGTGCTATGAAATGAGACCCCATCCGATGCTAGAAGGCACCTTGCAGCTCGAGATGGGCGAATGTGTCCAGAATTCGCCACAATTTTGTAGACCTGTGCCAACCCGCGACGACAAAGATCTTCATCGTCGCGGTTGTCCAATAAAAATCCACATGATAGCATGTCTTATTAATGGGGGTCTGCTCTGGAGATCCCCTGCTTCAATGTGGTGTAAAAAAATACAATATGTATATATATATATATATTTTTTTTTTTAAAGTGCTTGGATTGCTGCTTTAAAGGATGAAAAGGTGTACATACGTCCTCTGGAAAAGGAAAACTGTTCCATTCAGTTCCAGAAAAGCCATTATGAATCCGCGTTTGACCGCAGAGGGACCCTATGCTGCCGCCGCTCCACTGCTGGACCCTATGCCGCCGGCTGCCTCTCCAATAAGGGAAGTTCATTTAAGAGGTTTTATCAATCAGGATAGGGTGTTACGGATAGGAATTGTAGGGTAAGGGGTTACATTTTTAGGGTAGGGAATTAGGGTAAGGGGTTAGGGTTTTGTAGGGTAGGGGTTAAGGTTTTATGGGGTTTAGGGTAAGGGCTTTAGGTAAAGGGTTTTAAGGCAAGGGGTTCGAGTTTTTAGGAGAGGGGGTAGCATTAGTATTAGGGGTTTTTAGGGTAAGGGGTAAGGTTATGGGCTTAGCAGCAAAGTTGCTGTCGGAAGGATGTCCGGTGGCGAGGTAAGGGGCAGCTAAACGCCGGCGGAGATTTGGTCACGGCAAAACGGCCACGACCAAATGTTTTAGACCGTGGCTAGAGTTCCCACCATGGATGAGATGTTTGTAGAATGGGGAAGGGAGAGATGAGAATGCTGTCAGTGGCAATATGGAAGCGAGAGTGAAACTGGAGGCTCTATATATATATATATTTTACGATTGGGTGAGGCCGCAAACCTTATAAAGGTATGAGATTCTTCACTCATTGGAAAGGGCACTGTATACAGGCTTTGATTTAATAGCAAACCTTGATTTAGGACACTCAGCATTTGTCATGATAGTAAGCCCCCTGGAGACCCTCATTGACATACAGGCGGTCCTCGGTTATCCAACGGAATCCGTACTGGAAAGTAGCGTCGGAAAGTGAACCCCATGTTAATCAGCGGCGGAGAGCGTTGAATAAAGCGTTCCGGCGTCGGAAAACGGCTCCATAGGATTGCATTGTGACGTCTTGGATATGCCGTCCGTCGTCCAGTGAAACGATGGATAGCGAGGTCTCCATACGTCATCCGGTTTTGCTAGTCTTCTGGGTGGCATTTGCAATCAGCGCTCCACAGGAGCGCCGGCAGTGAACTAACTGGAAAGGGAGGGCCCATCCCATCCGTTAACTCCAGAAGGAGGAAACGATCAGCGATCGCTGGTGCCAGGGGGAAGATGACCACGGAGTTGGCTGGACCCTACAGCACTGAAGGAGTTGAGCGACCATGACCGCTCGTTTGAAGCTGAAATCTTCCTCAGTGGAGGGAGGACGTTTTTTAATAGCATATTGTATTGAACCTTTGGCTGGGATTCTTCCCCCCCCCCCTTGTTAATAAGAAGCAAAAAGGTGACACTGTGTGCTCATTTGCATGTCATTACCCAGAATCCCTGGCTGCAGCGGAAGCACTGTATGCTAAGAGATAAAGGGGAAAGACAGGGCTGCAGACCTGTATGAGAAGTGTGAATTTGAGCACAAGTGATATTTTTATTTGCTGTGTTTAAATCGGTTCTGAAACGAAATACAATACATAAGGCGGTCTAGTAAAGGCTTTACTCCAGCTGCACAAGGAAATATACTGCCCCGGTATACAAATAAGGATATATTATTCATATTACCAATGCTGGAGTAAATCAAGGAAGCAGGTCTGTAACAAGGTTCATAATATAAATGTAACGTTTTTTTCTAAACAGTAAATAAATATCTAAAGGAGTAACTCAGCTGTAATATTACGGCTTTAAAAGCAGCCGTCCAAGCTGCCATTTTTCCCCCCCCTTTTAAATATGCGCATCAGTACAATCTGCACAATGATAAGTAATTAGCTAAGTTGCCGATCGATCCGTGCTCCTGTGATCGATCGGCGAAGATACGGCTCGGGGGCTCACTAAATGGCTGCAGAGGAGTATTCTGCAGTCAGTGTGACATTGTAAATGGTTGCTCTGGAAACAAAAAAGGCTGGTTACATTATAATACACTAAAAATGTAATTCCGAGTTGTTTAAAAAAAAACAAAAAAAACGCTGCAAGTATTTTCTCGTAGTACAGAACTGATTTATTTAAAAAAATAACTTGTAGAATATTGCTTGGTCTGCAGCTTTAAAACAGGGGAGTCTGGTTAAAATCCTGGTGTCAGCTCCTTGTGACCTTGGGCGAGTGACCTTATCTCCCTGTGCCTCGGGCACTAGCATTAGATTGTAAGCTCTATGGGACAGGAGCTCATTATTCCTGCAACATTCTATACAGGAAAAACATTTATTATTAGATTGTAAACTCTTTGGGGCAAGACCTCCCTTTGCCTTATGTTATCATTTACCTGCTGCGCTTATCCTCCATTGTTTGTACCTTGTTTACCTGGTATTGTCAAGCGCTGCGTACACTGTTGCTATAGAAATACAATTAGAGATCAATGAAATATGAATAACCTAACAGGACCTTCTGTTTTTCATAAGAATCCAGATATGATATTGTTTGACACTTGGACCAGCAGCTGCAATTATGTTCTAATAGCGCTAAACAGATGGAAGATGTTAGTTTTGCTTAAGCTTTCAGCACGCAAGAATCCAAGTACAGGCGGGCCCCACGCGTATGGCGGGTTACGTTACCTGGCACCACTGCAAACCGAAAATCGCCGAAAAGCAAAACCCGAGATTTTCGGCTTTTGCGCATGCGCAGATTTGCAGTCCCCATCTTCTGCGCATGCGCAAAGTCGTTCTGCGCATGCGCAAAGTCGTTCTGCTAATGCGCAGACATGGTGGCCCCCTTCTCGGTACCGCCGTATTGGCGGACCGCCGAGAAGCAGGGCTGCCTGTATATACATTTATCCCGTGCGTATATTTTGTACCGTTCACTGTTCCCATTCTGTGCCTGCATATGTTATCAAAGTGCTCCTTCATGCAAAGCTTTGGGGGGAAAAACTGGGGTTCACTATTTCAGTACTCAAGGCCCTGCTTCAGGAAAGGTGGCTCAGTCAAAGAGCCTTGCTTCGGCTCTCCGACTGACCTGTGCTGAAGCAGGGACATCTTTAAAACTTGACCTGTTGGGGGGTCTTGAGGACTGGAGTTAAGAGCCCCTGATCTATGGAATGACAGTTAGATTATTGCAGGCTCTGCCTGATGGAAGGCAAAAGTTGACCCCCCTTTTCCCAGCATTTACTATGAGAATGAAAGCAAAAATGTTTAAGAACACAGAATTAAACAAAAGTTTGTTATGTCTACATACCACCTCATTCCAATAACAGTCAGTTAAAGAATTAGTGTGCTCATTAAATCATTGCAACTGATGTCTTTATACCATACAGTATGTGCTCACTGCCATCGTTAGGCTGGCTGCACTGTGCTCTATAGCGCTGTGACAGCTGAATAATGGTCTCCTATTGTCCTTTCTTGTAAAATGGAAGTAGATGATAATTCAATTTAAATGTGACACTTACAAGACAGATTTCTCCAAAGCACACTTTGTGTCCATATCTTTTATTAAAGGCTTTATGTGGAACTTGAAGTTGATAATGTGTAGTTAAAAAACAGTACTTCATGGCAAAGAAGAGGCATTTTTGGGATAAAGTGTACTCCAGTAGATATTAAGACAGCAATTATTCTTTCGCATTACAAAAAGAAGACATTAAAGGTCCGCTTACCCCTAATGATACCCCCACATCGCTACTTTTTGTTACACGGATGAGAAGCATGGCTCCCCGAGGGGAAAAGCGCTCTTTTCAGCTTAGTTTCTGAGATACCACTCAAGGTAGCACTTGTACCGGCCCTTCTGGGGGAAATAAAATGGAGATTTAATCCTCCGTCTTCACGCGGGCCGATAGGAGGCGGCAGCATGATCCGGCGCGGCTTCCTGTGCACCAGCGCGACGCGGGAGATTTAAATACAAGGGCGTAACTTTCCCAGTAAGTGTCTCAGAGAGCAGGGGGTCCCTGGAGCTAACTTTAACGCGGCTCAGTACTGGGGACCCTCTGCTTCTCATCTGTTAAAAATAAAAATGGCGGGGCAGAGAGGGAATCTGTCTCCTCCCTTGTAACCGGTACTTTTTATGGAGTACATGTCCATGGAGTTTGATATTAACCCCTTGCATGTCAGAAGAGCATGCGCCACAGGTCACTCTGACACACATGGGGTTAGAAAAGCAGGGGTGGGAAACTCCAGTCCTCAAGGGCCACCAACAGGTCAGGTTTTCAGGATATCCCTGCTTCAGCACAGATGGCTCAGTCGAAGAGCCTGCATCAGCACAGAGAGTGACAGTCACAGTAAAGAGTGACGCACTGTGCTCATTTGCATGTCATTACCCAGAATCCCTTGCTGCAGGGGAAGCACTGCTTCTTGCACGATAATGGGGAAAGACAGGGTGGCAGGCCTGCCTGAGACATGCAAATGCACCACAAGTGGTATTTTTATTTACTTTAAACTAATTATGCAGCTATCAGCCAAAGAGAGAAAGAACAATAATTACCAAGATAGGGTTAGAATTAAATACACCCCAAAGAAAATAGAAACATGTCCAATATAACAGAGGAAGCCAATATGTGAACATTTTACTTTAAGGTTGATTCTGTTTTGCTGCACAAAATCAATAAGAAATATATTCATAAGTTGTTTAAAAAAAAAAGAAAAAAACATTATTTTGGACCGCTGCATGAATCTGCCCCTTTAAATCCAATCACCATGCTTTCATTTATGATGGTAGTAAACACCATGTCATACAACGTTGCACACACGCACACGCACGCACACACACCTTGGCTCAGTATGTGATAGTATCTTGTGACCGTGTGAAGCATGGATTACCAAGTGGATTAAACTTGTGGACACAGTAACACCTGAGATATCCGCAGGGTTCGTTTCATCCTCTTCTCCTCTCTTTCTGACGTCCAGCATAGTGGGACATTAATTCTTCTTCATGCTGACAAGCAATTCTTCTTCGCTTTTCCACCTTCACAGTGGCTTGCTTCAAATTTCCCGTTGATCCCTTGAGGTTGCGGATATTTATTGACTTGTAGGACTTCTTGATATCTGTTTATCCCGTTCTTTTCCTCCTGTTCCCCCTCAATACCTTTAATATACAGGATTAGTGTCTCTTTCTTCTCTCACGTCCCACATATCATTTTCTCCATGTCCTATATCAGTCCTTCTGGAACCTCTTATTTTCCTCATTGATATAGTATCGTCTCTTACGCCGGGGTTGGGCAATTGTTTTTCCCCCCTGCGCCCCCATGCCTGCTCTCCTCCCCTGCTCGCGAACCCTCCTGCTTGGCTCCGGCGTCTAATGACGTCATGTTGCCACGGCAACGTCACGTGACCCTGCTGCGTCATTTCACACCGAGTTACCGCGACGACACGTCGCTAGAAGCCAAGGTAAGTTAGTTACAGAGGCCTTGTGCAGTCTCCCGGCATTGGGGGAGAGCACGGGACCTCTGTAACGGTCATGCCCCGCCCCAGAAAATCTTGCATTCCCCCCAGTTTGCGCACCCGTGTCTTGTGCTATAGGGCAGGGGTGTGCGAAGTTTTTTTGCTGTGCCCCCCCTCTCCCCTCCCCCCCCCTGTGTCCCGGTACCTGCACTCGCGCCCCCCCTCTCGAGTGACCCTGTGTCAAATGACGCCGAGGGTGACGTCACGTAAAACCTCAGCGTCATTTGATGCGCGTTGCCATGATGACGCATCACGTCACAGGACTTCGCGGCGTCAAATGTCATGGCGATGTGACCAGAAGCCGGCTGAATCCCGGTAAGTTGAGGTTGCAGAGGCCTCGTGCGATCCCCCGGCATTTAATTTAAATGCCTCGGGGAAGAGCGCGGGGCCTCTGCTACCGCCCGCGCCCCCCAGTTTGCACACCCCTGCTATAGGGCAGGGGTGCTCAACTCCAGTTGACTCAAGACCTCCCAACAGGTCACACCTTTATAAAATAAAGCCCTACAACGCCTTTCTCTAACTGTGTCTGTCGGACTCTTCTGATTTTCTTCCTACCACACAGTATATAGGCAGAAAAGTGACAAAAAAAACCTCCTCCGTACAGTGTCCGGCAAATACAAATCCCACGTGTGAGCACAGTGTGCTCGTTTGCATGTCATTACCCAGAATTCCTGGCTGCAGTGGAGACATTGTATGCCAAGAGATAATGGGGAAGGACAGGGTGGCAGACCTGCTTGAGATGTGTATGTTCTCACACGTGATATTTTATATTTGCTGTACAGGCATACCCCGCATTAACGTACTCAATAGGACCGAAGCATGTATGTACAGCAAAAATTTACTTAAAGTGAAGCACTACCTTTTCCCACTTATCGATGCATGTACTGTACTGCAATCGTCCTATACGTGCATAAGTGATGTAAATAACGCATTTGTAACATGCTCTATAGTCTCCCCACTTGCGCACAGCTTCGGTACAGGTAGGGAGCCGGTATTGCTGTTCAGGACGTGCTGACAGGCGCATGCGTGAGCTGCCGTTTGCCTATTGGGCGATATGTCCTTACTTGAGTGTACTTAAAGTGAGTGTCCTTAAACCGGGGTATGCCTGTATTTCTTTGTTCCTCAAAGATGATATTAGAATCTTTCATCTTCATTTGGCAGACACTTCCCTGTCTGCTGTTGGTTAATTTGACTAATTCCTTTTATTGAACACTATTGTTTTCAGTGGTGCTCATTTTAATGTATTTAGCCTCCACCTGACAAGGAAACAACTCATTCATTAAACGTCAAAACTGAATTATGTGAAAAGAAGAAAAAATCATTTTTGCTTCGCAGCCTTCTTTTTAGTTACTTCTTTAATGAAGTCAACTTCTTAATACTTTTTAGACCAAATCCAAGATTAAATGAATCTACTTATTTTTTCACCTACTTCTCTAACTAGGGACATTGTCCATTCTAAATGAAAACAATATATGTTGGTGTTATTCTGTGCTCTCACTAAGGAGTAGCAAAATAATTGACTCTGAGCTTTTTACAGAGGGATTAAGGCAGGGGTGGGCCACTCCAGTCCTCAAGGGCCACCAACAGGTCAGGTTTTCAGGATATCCCTGCTTCAGCACAGGTGGCTCAGTCGAAGATAGCACAGGTGGCTCTTCAGCACAGGTGGCTCAATCAGTGGCTCAGTCTTTGACTGAGCTCAGTCTCAGTCTGCGACTGAGACACTGATTGAGCCTCCTGTGCTGAAGCAGGGATATCCTGTAAACCTGACCTGTTGGTGGCCCTTAAGGACTGGAGTAGCCAACCCACTGATTAAGGGGTAACAATACATATTTTGCACATTCAAGTGTTGTATTTGCCAGGGAATGATTTGTTTCCCAAGCTCACGTCTCTTTCATGGATTAGTTATCTCCAGTGCTGAGACCGTCTGGAACAAAGAGAAAAAGAAGAATGCAGGGGGGCATATTCTATAAACGGCGCGAGTGCCAGTCCGTGCAATCCGACACGGAATACCCGCTGACTTGACTTGAATGTCGCTTCTGCATCAGACCTCACGGATGGGCGATCTCGGCGTTTATAGAATATGCCGCACGGTTGCCAACCTTCCAAACCCTTTTCCAATGACTACTTTCCAAATAAGCTAGCGATCGGTCGGCAGCGGTGACTCCGTGCAGCTTTCATGCAGCCGTCGTCTGCGCGATTTTGAGACTAAAATCAGAACCTGTTGCCTGTTCACTCTCAGTGCAACATTACAGTCTAAAAATCAAATAAACCCACTCGTCTCACAGCAAGCCAAAGCGCTGGAAAAATGAGTAAGTGGGCTAATAAAGAAAGAGTTTATGTTGCCTTCAAGAGACATTGTAGGGGAAGGTTGCATTAAATCTTTAGTAAACAGATGACCAGGAAGAGTGATGCTACTGCTTATTGCATGTGATATAAACCCAGGGCACACATACATATGGCTGTAGCTTGGGTTGAAGATCAAGGCGGATCACTGATGAGATTAAAACAGATGAATATATAAGTTGGATTGATGCATGCTGAGTTAATTCACATTAACCTCTTCAGAGCTTAAAGGATATGATTATTGCATTATATGATGTGCATATTGTGTACATAAATGTATTTAAAACTAGGCTTGTTGACCAGGTTAGGTTAAAATAGTAATATATAAATAGATGGGATGCATGCCGATCAATACACTGAAATCTCATTGCTAATGCTGCATACTCATGTTAAGTAATAGGTCTATTGCAAATGTTATCATTTGTATTTGAGATCAGTTTCTGTCCCCAAATACAGTCAGTATTACTTGCCTATTATTTTGGTAAAGGGGGGAGATGTCCTTGGCATTTTAGCAGTTGTACCCCTTGTGACGGCATGGGTACATTTGGCTGCTCGTAAATAAAGGTCAATAATATGATGTATGAACAGGCACATCATAAGTGTACATCAAAAGTGTTAATTTTGGAGTTGAAATTGGAGGTGAAGATTGGAGGAAGATCTGGACTCTGCATTACAACTTTGCCACTGTGAGACATTAACTTTTAACACCAGTGATTTATTTGTATAACTTTTATCCTCCAGTACCTTGGAACTCTCTCCTCCTACATCTCACTAGGCCCTCCCTATTTCTTTTTCTGTTTACTGTTACCTCACTCCTTTGTGAGCATTTCTGTTCTCGACAACATCTCCACTCCCCACTGCACCATTATTTATACACCTCTCTCCCAACAACTTATTTACCCCTCAATAAAAAACACCCACACAAATCCTCTATTCACACCCTCTACCTACTCCTTCCTGCTGCTGGTGATCTTCCCTAAGCCTGAAGCCAGACATACACACCTGATCTCACTCATGCCTCCCTGCCACCTCTTCCCCTGTAAATGGTGTTAACCTTTTCATTTAACAATGACCTTCCTTCAATTTTACCCCACAAATCAAGCATCCCAATAGCCTGCCCTCGTGGCTAATGTCCCACACTCAGTCACTCCTACCACCCATTGTGACCAAGCACTGCCATCTACAGCACTTACTCCCTCACCTGCTGTCTCTGTAAGTTTCCCATTAAATCTCTTAGATTGTAAGCTCTTCGGGGCAGGGATTTCCTTTCCTATTGTCTGATTTTGCTGCACTTATTGTATAATTATAATTCCCTGTACTGTATTCTTTGTGAAGCGCTGAGTACACTTTTGGAGCTATATAAATAAAGACACACAATACAATACATATCTGTATACTGTGCCCACAATGGGCTGATGTTATATTCTGTAGCCTGGTTCCAGCACTTCGGGGGCAGGGGTCAACCTATGTTAGATGTTTTAAATGTGCGGCCCTTTGGGCGGAGAATGGGTATACCAGTATCCAATCTCCACACAAAGGAGATCCTGGGTGAGATAAGGTGAGTGGCTTGGGATATTGTCAAGCCAGGCCGGGTTTTGGACTCAGGTGGGGAGGAAGTGGCTCCCTGTGGGGGGACCATTGTTGGGCCCAGACACTGAATCGCTTCTCCTTTCGGGGGGTATTGGAAGGACCAGGGGAACCGTTGCCGGGACTATGCCCTGTAAGCGCGATTCCCATTTATCCGTTCAAAGGCCCAGCTCGTCTTAAGCCCGCCCCTGTGGGCTACCTTGAAAGTCCGGTAACCTTCCCTCACTCAGGGTTGATCCAATGCAGGTGAGCCCTCACTCACTGATTGGACCCCAAAGACAGCCTGCTTTAGGGTTGGTCGGGCCTCCATTCTCTATGTTGGTGGATGGAGACAAGAGATATGAGGAAGAACCTGGCTTTGGTTCCAGAGACTTGTTGCAGAGTACTCGGAGAGCCGAAGTGGACCCTCTAAATATCTGAAGTTCTCCTAGGGTGTTCCCGGAGACATGAGAAGGAGTTTGGAGGGAAGCGACGGCGGGAACTTTAAAACTGCTGATTATCAGAATACAAGTCAGGACTGCCTATACTACAGAGGACAGTGGCACAAGCTTGGTAGCGTCTATTGGGGTAAACTTCTGGACAGAGGTCCCCGCACCTAGGATTTTAGGTAGTTACCCCAGATGGGTGAGATTGTGTGGGTCTTATGTACAGGAGGTTTGTGGAAACTTTTTCCAATAAATTCACTCTGCAGTTCTGTCTAGTGTATTGATCCCTGGTGTAATTGACCTGGTCTCCCGTACCTGCACAATGCACATGACTGATTACTGGAAGTACCTCATTTTTACCTGTGAAACCATTTCTTTTTGTCATGTCTTTCACTGGCGGTCATCGTCATTCCTCACCTGCGGCAGCCACAGTATCCAACGACTACTCAAATTTACTTCACGTTACCTCAAAGTGGGCAGAGAAATCCTGAGGTCACATGAAGTCCTTTCTGCCCCATCTTAGCTCCTAGTTCTACGCCTCCCGCTCCTCCCTGAACAGCTACGAGTCCAACACCTTTATTCCACTGTCCAAATGACCTTGGAGTTGCCTGGCCAGAGATATTTCATGCTGCACGAGGTTCATCTCTCCCTCTGCCTGAGCACCATGTTGTCGTGGTCCAACTCCTAGGACAGTGGCAGTGACAGTGGCAGTGACAGTGGCAGTGACAGTGGCCTAGGACAAGACTGTCCAATTCATGGCTGTTGATCCTTTTTACCATACAAAGATATCTGTAAATAACTATAGAACAGTGATTTTCAACCGTGATTCCGCAGGCACCCCTCAAGGGATCCGCAGGCCGCCAGGGGGGGAGAGCTGAGAACTGTCCCAGTCCGAGTGGCGCAACAGCCTGGTCGGTCACAGTAATCCCTGTCAACACCGGGAGGAGGGTCCAAGGCTTTGGCCGCCAAGATAAGGTGTGTGTGTGTAAGGAGAGAGAGTCTAAGGGGGGAAGAGTGGGAAAGGGGAAGAGAGAGAGAGGAACGGACAGGGAGGAGGGGGTGGGTGCTAAGGATGGATAGGGGGGATGGGTTGGGGTTCCCTAGAATTTCTAGGATTCCTTAACCAAACAAAGGTTGAAAACCACTGCTATAGAAGTCACACCTGATGCACCCACCAATGGCCCTGTGCCACTAAGTGCATGCTAAGAGAATCAATGTAATGTTACACTTGATAGACTCAATGCAAGAAGATCTTATTCATTGGATACACCAGTGAATGGTGTGGGGAGTGGCATGAGAAGTCACTTGCTGCAGAACTATAATGGAGTGTAGCAGAGTTTACTCCTTTAATAATTACGGCTTTTTCTCTTTGTTGTATTGATTAAACCTGCCAGGTCTGAGGTGGCGTTATCCTCTGTGCATATGATGAGATTGACATAAAGGAAACATGATTACCAACTTTCTTTCATGCAACGCCAGTACAGAGCAGAGCCACTGCATGACGCCCAGCCACAGAAATCAGCCGTTTTATATAGGACCTCCCGAATGCTTCACCTTACTCTGAGCATGGAATGACCTCTGACAAGGAAGGGGTTAAACCAGTGCTGGCCAGCTGCAGTCCTCAAGACCCCCCAAGAGGTCAGGTTTTGAGGATATCCCTGCTTCTGCACAGGTGGCTCAATCTTCGACTGTGCTGAAGCAGGGATATCCTCAAAACCTAACCTCTTGGTGGGTCTTGAGGACTGGAGTTGGCCAGTCAACATCTGACCAACTGATGCTGAAGCAGGGATAAAATAATAATAATTATTATTATTATTTGTATAGTGCTGCTAGTTTTATGTAGTTTTATGTAGTTTTATGTAGCGCTTTACAGACACCGTCCCTTCCCCATAGAGCTTACAATGTATGTTTTTGGTGCCTGAGGCACAGGGAGATAAAGTGACGTGCCCAAGGTCACAAGGAGCTGACACCAGGATTTGAACCAGGTTCCCCTGTGCCAGTTAGTGTCTTTACTCACTGAGCTGCTCCTTCTCCCATCCTCAAATATCCGCAAAACCTGACCTGTCTGGGGGTCTTGAGAACGGGAGTTGAGAACAACTGGGTTAAACCATTTGAAAACTAAACTGATGCATGAAATGGAAAAGCCCATCACAATTACCAAAGTATTTATGGATCATTTCCCTGTTCTGTATTTCTAACCCTCCAGAACTATTAAATAGACATCTCGCACTTGAGCTGCTTAATGTACTGAAGACAATCATAGCAAGTTTGTCTACTGTAAACCTATTAAATCTCTAATTTATGATACATCTGCTTTTTACTAAGTGTCAAGATACCGGTTCAGTTCATTGCTACTAACTCTAGTTCAGAAGGAACATCCATTGATTAAAAAATAATAATAATGTTTTGGAAACCACATACACCCACAAAGCGCTTCTTATTCTTTAGCACTGAGTCTCACAATAGTCACATGTTCTACTCAAACAGGAATTCACACCTGGAAAATAAGTTCTAAGACTGATTATGCAAAGAGCTACCGGGTATAGCCATAGTGACTACAATGACTATATTCTACAATCATTCAACAGAATATTCAACAATGGTAGTATTATAGTTCCTTTTACCAGTTGACTCCTAAATACTCAATCTGAGCGTTAGAAGAGGTGAATGAAATCCCTATTGATCTAGAGGGGACAAAGAGGGGATAAAGATTTGTATAGATTACGGTGTTCTTGGTGGGTTACAGGAGATTTTTGAAGTGCTTAATTCCTTAATTATACTTAGGGATTATGGTTTTAGGTTTTAAAATGAGAAACATTGGGGGAAACTCTGTAAAAATAGGGGGAAAAAAACATAATTTCCTATTGAGTTCCATCTCTTGTAGTGGCCACAGGTAGGAGAGAAGGGGAGTTTAAAAATTAAAAAACCAGTGCGCCTTTAAACACCAAATTCTACATTTGTTTCATTGTTAATACTGATAATGCAGATTTTTTGATCAAATGAAAACACTGGAAGAACAAACACTGATTTTACAACAAAAATAAACTCCAAACCTGGAATCCCTTATTATACAGATACTTGGGGGATCCATTTTAATGCCAGTTTAGAAGTCATACCCTTGTCAATGAAGATCTAAAACAATGTTTGCATATAATATCTAGTTTTCTTTTGCTTTAAGCAGAATACATTTTTAGTGAGCTACAAATTAGGGTAACAGAAACCAATAAAAATGCATTGTGCTTTGTAATAGAAAGATTCCCTTACATCAAGAAAAGTCTGACTTGGTTAAAAAGTATCTCTGCTGAGTGGTTTTGGTCTAACTAGAATAAAAGGGCAAGATGATTGGTATCAGGACAATGTTGGTGTTAAATTGATGCTGAGAGATGCTTACTTTGCACCGTCTGTCAGTTTGAGATGTGAGGAGTGTGAGCAGGGGTGTGGAACTCCAGTCTTCAAGGGCCACCAACAGGTCAGGTTTTAAGGATATCCCGGCTTCAGCACAGGTGGCTCAATCATTGAGCCACCTGTGCTGAAGCCGGGATATCCTTAAAACCTGAACTGTTGAAGTGAAGATCCAAGGGTTTTAAGGAAAGGAAGAGGGTTTCTGGGGTATTAGAGTAGACAAGATAGGGACCAGGGATATTGGAGGGGATATAAGGGAGGGGGCAAGACCCAGTGGTCTGAGGAAAGGGAGCTAATTCAGGGTGGCTCTGTGCCCCAGTCATGGTTGAGTGGCAGGAGAAAGGTGCCTTTAGGGCATGGCACTCAGAGGTTGGATTAGGCTGCTTCAGCACAGGTGACTCAATCAGTCCCTGCTTCAGCACAGGGGGCTCAATTCGACTGAGCCTCGGATTGAGCCACATGTGCTGAAGCAGGGCCTGATTGAGCCACCTGTCCTGAAGCAAGGATATCCTGAAAACCTGACCTGTTGGTGGCCCCTGAGGACTGGAGTTTGCCACCCCTGTGTTAGAAGCAATGCACTTATTCTAATGAAATGTACCACATTCTGCACACGTATCTGTCACTTAGTTTCCCGTCTCCTCACATTACAAACTCCCCCAGAAATTCCTTTCTCCCTAATTCCCGTGTATGACTTTCCGGGAGTTACATTTGCCGGGCAGAGTTGCATTTTCTGGTCGGAAAATTTCTCAACAACATCATACCCAAGCATCAACGGTGTTGAGTATTTTAATAACGTTTCAAGCAAAAGCATGTACATTCGACTCCGGGACCTATTCAACAAACCGCAATACCGCCATTTTCACGCAAATCTGGCGGCCTTCGCACGGATTTGCACCTCACTGTATTCATGGAGTACTTATATGTAAATGAGAAAAACTTGCAGCATTATACATTTAGGGGCTATTTACTAAGCGGTGAGATTGGATCTCGCCACATAAAGCCACCGACACAAGTCTCACCTCCCACGGGTAGGGGAATTTGAGCTTTTTCTCACTCTCCTCCTGCAAAATCCCAAATTCACCTGAGATTTCCGACTGTCACTTTCTAAGCACAGATAATTCCTAATGAATACGGCAAAAAAATACCAGATTCTGATTGCCGTTTCCGGGCGATTCTTGCACTGGAAATAATCGGAGTTTAATGAAAGGCCCCAAAGAGACAGAAATTCAAATTGCGACGCTCACGTTATATGTCGGAATTTCAAACAATTGTTAAACGCTCCAGTGAGAATCTTTTCCTTCTGGAGATGAACACGCCAAGTACATGAGTGAGGAATTACTCAACTTTAACAGGAACTGGCATCCATCTCCCCACATTGATGCACCTCAAATTTTTCTGTTGGCAAAGTTTTGTTTTTTTTATTGTTTTTTTTTTTTACATCTGCCACTGGTCAGTTAGCCAGTAATATCTGCTGTGTCTTAAACAATTACAATGAAAAGACACAGATTACAGTTCATAACACACATATATAATATAATGGCCCAACTCTTCCCTAACCCCTCTTATTGCTGCAAAAAAAGAACCCGTTATGTGGATACTTATGCAGTGGGAACAAACTGATGCGGAGTGCATTGACGAGGGGTGGCCAGCTCCGGTCCTCAAGGGCCACCAACAGGTCAGGTTTTTTGGATATCTCAGCACAGGTGGCTCAATCAGTGGCTCAGTCGAAGACAGCACAGGTGGCTTTGACTGAGCCATTGATGGAGCCACCTGTGCCGAAGCATGAAAACCTGACCTGTTGATGACCCTAGAGGACTGCAGTTGACCAGCCCTGGTATAGATAAACGGATGCTAGCAGTCACGTTTTAGACTACATCACTGCAACTACAAACATGCCTCCTCACTTTGATATATCTTTGATCTCACTCAGTAATGAATCCCACTTAAAGTGTCCCCAGGCGTATGAAATGTATTCTATATAGAACATAATACAAACATACAAAATATCCTGGTAATAAAGCTTTCTCCTGTTATATACTTCTGCACTAATTGGATTTGCTACTTAGGTGACTTTTCTATGGGTAAGAGGTGCAGGAAGGAAATGATGCAGATCAAGTCAGATAAATAAAGCATTAGTCATCATAACCATACAGAGTGCTAATCTATGTTTACTTCAAGCAAATTACATGAAATACGCTCTGATATTACACGTCTTCTCATTAGAGACTGACAGGCAGGTGCAAAGCTGTCAAGATGGAAGAAGTCGCATACTGTATCATGAATAATCACTCAGGTGCTATTATAATGTAAAAAAACATTGTGGCAAAGACTAAGTTAGGCTGCGGCCATGGTGAACGCTGGAGAGGGGGCAAGTGTTCACTCGGCTTCACCCCTCTGCCTGCAGCAGGAGAGATCTGTGTCCTGCATGCAGAGGAGACGGGGAGGCGTGTCGGGGGGGCGTGTCCGTGACATCATGGAGCTGGTTCGCCCTCATTGGGCGAACCGCTCACATGACCCGGCTGCCGCCACGCTCTTCAACTCAATGCCATTTTTAATGAGTTTTAATATACTGAGCATCTTTTGATTTCTATAGCAGGTTTTAGCCCTCCTCCCCAGCAGTGCAAGATCTGTGCAACACTTTCATCTTTGGGATCATTTGTTGCCAGTGTTCCCAGCAGTTTGAGCTGCAAACGGTAACAATAGATAGTGTTACCATAGTAATATAAGGATACATCGTAGCTGCTGAGTTACACGGACTGAATGATTGATTTGAAACTGGAAGGCAGCCATTTAGTGGACCCTGGGAAGCAGGATCTTTGCTGATCGATCACAAGAGAACCAATCGATTGGCAGCATAAGTAATTAGTTTTCAATAAAGGTAAGCAAAGGCGGCATATATTAAAACAAACAAAGATTTGTATTTTTAATTTTTTTTAAACTGCTTGGACTGCCTCTTTAAAGTCGCTACTTTAAAAAAAAAAAAACCTTTGCTGGGAGGGCCTGAAATCCATGGCACGCTATTCCATCAAGAGATGAGTTAAGATAGTACATATTGTACTGATTTTGCCTGCAGCCTGGGTCATAGGAATACTGAACAGTAATGTTCTGCCATTACGTATTCATTATAAATTAGCTGCCATGAGAAAGGGAAAAAGCCTGGTGCTTAATGATGTGAAGTATTGCAGTCATGGCGCTGTTCTGACCTTTTCTGTATTCTTTAACTTCACAACAATCCTTGTGTCATCCCAGACTTAGTTGGCTTTCCAAAAGAAAGACAGAAAGAAATAGAACAGAACAATATAGAACAGAACACTGGGAAATACTGCTATACTTTGTGATACATTAGCTGTGCAGCTTAAGGCCTGGGACATAGTAAGTTTAAGCGTCGCTGAGGCGGGCTGAGCCGTGCTGAGCAGATGCACAAAGCCCCTGCATCTGTCATCAGCGCGGCTATAGTTTCCCCCTCCGCATGCGCGCTGATGCGTGCGGAGGCTGAGAAACTTGGAACCGACAGGCAGGTTTGAAATTTGCCGCTCGGGGAAGCGGAGGAGCGGTCACGTGACCGCTCCCATCCAATGGGAGCGGGGGACTAGCCCCGCCTCCCACTCCGCCTCCTGGAACGCCTCTGCTCCGCCTCCGCCCCGCCTCCGCCCCGCCTCCGCCCCGCCTCCGCCCCGCCCCCTGAGCGCGCTCACTGCCTCGCCTGCAGGGACAGAAAAAAGCCCCATTTTCAGCAGGCGAGGCAGAGCAAAATTTTTTTTTACAATAAATCAGTTCTGTAGTATTAGATAATAGCGACAGTTTTTTCTTTGTTTATTTTTATTCAACTCTTAATGCCATTTTAATGAGTTTTAAAGTATCCTTTTGATGTCTATAGCAGGTTTTATCCCACCTCCCCAGCAGTGCAAGATCTTTGCAACACTATCCTGTTTGTGATAATTTATTGCAAATGTTCCCAGCGGTTTGAGCTGCAAACTGTAACAATAGATAATGTTACTTCAGTAATATGAAGATACATTGTAGCTGTTGCATTACACCGACTTTAGGATTCATTCAAACTGAAAGGCGGCCATTATGTTAGGCACACAATCAGGATTTTTACAGATTTATAACAGGAGCACCAAACGATTGCCAGCTTAGGTAAGAATGTTGAAATATAAATTGTCACATACTTTACACATAAAAATAATAAAGAAAGAAAGAAAAAAAGTTGGAACGTAGTATTGCTTCTTTAAGTAAGTAATATTGCTGCTTGAATGTATCTTGCGGAGTTCAGTATGTTGCAAACCACATTAAATGGTTCATTAGCCGTCTACATTAGAAGTAATCTTGGTGCTGCTTTGGGAGAAGCCTGTTTTTGTTGTTCAGTACAGTAGGACAAATATATTTATTTTTGCAATTCAGCTAGTTGGCAAACATGGATGTGAATCAATCTGCTTCATTTTCTCATTATCCTCACCATATCTTCCTAAACTCAGTGTACCAATGACAATATTGTGCGATGGCTAGCACTATCGTACATTATACCATGTATTTCACACCCAGTGCTACTTACTATGAAGCATGTTTGGAAGGATCAACGAATAAATGATTCATTAGTATTAAGCGTAACGGAGCTCAGAGGATATATTATATGTGTAGAGTATTCATTGTGCATATATAATTGTAGCTTCTTTTTATTTCTCTGGGAATGGAAGTTCCCTCAAAGATACTTAATGCGGCTGTAGAATCTACTTTAGACACTTTTAGAAAAGTTGAGCACTATTGAAGACTACCCAAGCTACAGTTCTGTGTCACTTTCACTAAGGCCGCAGACATGGTGAGCGCTTAGGCGCTGACGCTCGGCAGTGAGCCCCTGCAGCCGCAATGAGAGCAGCTTTAGCAGGGGCTCGCGGACGCTTCCGCAGGCGTACGGAAACGTGCTGACTTTCACCCGACAGTCGGATTTTAGTTTGAGTCCGCTCACGTGACTCCAAAGCAGCAAATGAGGAAGAGGTGAGTGGAGCAGGAGGAGAGACTGCCTGGCAGCGGGGTGAGTTGTTGCAGGGGGGGGGGGGAGGAGAGTCCAAAGGGGACGGGGGAGAGACTGGCTGCCAGCGGAGTGGGTGAGTTAATGCTCCCCCGCCTCCCGTCCGCCTCGCAAGCGCGCACACTGCCTCGCCGGCCAGGCAAAAGCTCCTACTTGCGCTGGCCAGGCACAGCGTGAGCTCGCCTCAGCACGAGAGACAGGAGTATGGACACGGCCTAAGGCTAGGTCCCCAGTGAGGCCGACGGTGCGTGCGGCCGTGCGTGCGCCTCACCCGCCCCTTACCTGCTCCCTGGCTGTCCCCGGTCCCTCCGCCCTACCAGGCTCACTGCGCACTGTGACACGTCAGCCGGCAGGGGCTACAGCTAGTTTGTGATCCGAGCGTCGACGCATCACGTGGTGTGGCAGGGAGCCAATCAGAGAGGCGGGGGAGGGGAGAAGTCTGCTGAGCTGTGTAGGGGGGGGACATGGGTTTTTTTTTTTAAAGTTTGGCCGGCGTCATGGCCGTGCCTACACAGGTCACAAGGCGGACGTGCAGGCGCGTGTAGTGGGGCCTCAGCCTTAGATACAGCTGCAAAGTAACAGTTATACTGTGCAAACTCTTCCATTACGTTAACCCAGGGGTGGCCAACTCCAGTCCTCAAGGGCTACCAACTGGTCAGGTTTTCAGGATATCCCTGCTTCAGCACCAGTGGCTCAATCATTGAGCCCCCTGTGCTGAAGCAGGGATATCCTGAAAACCTGACCTGTTGGTGGGCCTTGAGGACTAGAGTTGACCACCCCTGCATTAGCCTATTATCCAATGGTAAGAAACCAAGAACATTGGTCAGTGAAGCTCAAAAAGCGCTCATGCACGGCGGCTCATGCAACATTTCAGGTTTCCCACTCCGCTTTCTCCGTATGGCCAGTTAGGACTCATGGCCATAAAGCAGCAATCTCTGCTACCTGTTTCGTTTCTTCTTCTTTTTTTTTGTTAACAAATATATATTTATTTAACCTATTTATAGCAAGGGATCCCCAGAAGCTGAGCTGAGACACAACAAGCTACGGGGATCCCCTGGCTTTACAGATATTTAAGTTTGAAATTGCCTTCTAACTATTCTTGTCCGGGAGAAACAATATGGCCCCTGGATTCTGTCTCACTCTGGAGGCCAATAGAAAGCCGTGACATTGCAGCTTCTGATTGGGTGACCTTACATCCATCTTTGTTTTTCCTTGAAGGTACTGGCAAAAATAAAAACTGAAATATCTCAGCAATCAGGGGTCACTTGGGTTTTTTGTGGCTCAGCTCTGCAGGATTTCCTGGTTCATACTTGAGGATTGATGCCTTAAAGCCACTTGGAACGAAGATTGGGATTTGCTAAACTTTGATAAGAGGTATTGCTGCTCAATCCCACATTAATTGCCATTACTCTCTTCTGCCCCATCTTACATCTCAGCCCTAATTTCTCGATATGCACCATCCCAACTCTTGCGTTCTGCTCAAGGATGTCTTCTTTCTACCCCTTTTGTATCTAAAGCCCTCTCCCGCCTTAAACCTTTCTCACTGACTGCCCCACACCTCTGGAATGCCCTTCCCCTCAATATCCAACTGGCAACCTCTCTATCCACCTTTAAGACCCACCTTAAAACACACCTGCTTAACGAAGCATACGAGTAGCTCCGTGGCTGATACTGTACACCTCATACATAAACCTTGGCCCCATTCAGACGCACTTACCAAAACGCCTTCCTACTGTCTGTGTACGTTCTTCCTACTTACCAATTCGATTGTAAGCTCTTCGGAGCAGGGACTCCTTTTCCTAAATGTTACTTTTATGTCTGAAGTGCTTCATCCCATTATCTGTTATTTGTATTATTTGTTATTTATATGATTGTCACGCGTATTACTGCTGTGAAGCGCTATGTACATTAATGGCGCTATATAAATAAAGACATACATACATAGGGACTGATTCACTAAGCTCCGTTAAGTGGCTTTAAGAGCGCAAAGTACCCTTTAAGACCGATAAGGCTCCATTGAGATTCACTATGCAGTGATAACTGCGCTTTATCGCTCTTAAATTTGCTTTTTTCAGCCCTCAGCGCAAAATGCGCACGATCAGGCTATTGCGCTGCTTTTTGCCAGTACAGGAGATTCACTAAGCAGCGCTCAGTGAATCGGCCTTAAAAAACGCGCCTAACAAACGTGCCAGCTAAAGGCAGGCGCAAAAGTGGAAGTGACGTCACCGGATGTGACGCATGCGGAAGGATCTCTAAGTGACTGTATCAGCGGCATCTCCCCACGAGTCACCAACGGTCCTCTCCAACGTCCAAAATCTTTGTACAAATCTGAGTGCATTACCTGTGTGTTTTTTGTGCCACATTATACCCCTATCTACTATACCATTGTGTGCTCTCTTTCTTTCACTATATCCTCGGGAGGTACACTCAGCATTTATGGACACATCTAGCTCATCAGATGTACAGCTCTAGTATTACCAGTATCAGAGGGCTTCCATTATCAAAGGGCTCCTGTCAGAGAGAGATGGATCTCTGACACGTCTGTAACTATTCCATCTATTGTGAGTGAGACCTATTTAGAGACTATTGTTTGCACATATATTTATATGGTCTGCACTATTATTTCTTCCACTTCTTTTCCCTGCATATCATTTCGAGATCTGAGCGCTCCCCCACCTGGAAGACAACGCAAGAATTCTGGACCTGGACAGTCCTTTTTTGGGTGTAGAGCTGCTGTTTATATTATTCAGTTTTGGTGAAGGATATTTTATTCACTAAATTTATTTATATATTTATATTTGAAGTTCACATTTATATATCACTTAATATTTTCACTATTAGAAGCGCCCGGTATCATTTTTCTTTGTTGCAAAAGGAGCTGGACTTACAAAATATTTATTTGTTTACCTTTTTGCAGGCACACCATCCATACAACAGGCCCACGGATGTCCCCGGCTGACCCCGCGGGGGTCCCCGGGTGATCCCCACGGGACTACTGGGGGTGTCTGCGGGGATGTCCAGGGGTCCCCGCGGGTGTCTGGGGGTATCCGGGGGTCCCAGCGGCCGTCCACGGGCCTGCGGTGGTGTGCCACCAAAAAATAAACAATACTATAAAAAACACCCCCGCCCCCTAACACATACACTACAGTAATGGGCAAAATTACTATTATCCACATATGGATAATAATGCATTTGCCCATTAAATATACATTAATCACAATAAATACTTTTGTACTGACCCTTGTCCGGCACCCACGATGAAGGCCATCCTCATCTTCCTCACCGTCCATACATTCGGGTGCTGAAAAATATACACAAGAAGAAAAAGAGCCAAACTAATGTCCCCTAACCCCTTAATGATTTTAGCGGTTATTAACCGCTACAGTCATTAAGGGGTTAAGCCACCCTGACCCGATACCCACCCTTCACCCATTTATTTGTACAGTGGCTTCATGTATGTATGTATGTATGTATGTATATATATACTGTATATGCATGATTAACCAATATACAAATAAATGGTTAAGGATATACTGTACATGCCGAAATACAAATCTCTCTCAATATCAAACAGCACCAAGCAAAATCAATATCTAAGAAATGCAAATAAAAACACTCAATTTGACAATGTATTCATGATACAATTAATCTGTGCATCATGTATACTATGCCAACCAATGCTCCGAATCAAATACACTATTCCAAACAAGATACAAATACAATCATTAAAGAAAAACAAAGCATCTCAACACAATTAAATTACCATCAATTAATCCAATCTCCAATCAATTACAATCCAAATCAACTACACACTTCAAATCCTAAAAACAAACCATTGTGAAAAATAATCTATGTCAAAGTAACCATCACACTAAATCTAGCTTTCAAAAATAAGCCAATGAAATAATCTATAGCAAACAGCCTTTAAATAAACATTTGAAAAAATGAAATGTAGATTAGAAACACATTTTTACACAAAGCAGCAAATTGCAATTGCAAAAAACATCAAAACAAGGCAAACCAACAAGTTTTTATTATACCTGTATGTATGTCCACCTATAGTTTACAGACATAAATACAAGTGCAATAAAAGAGCATCAAAAACAATTGAATAACATTAAAAATCAATATACAAAACAACCACTGACTTGTCCTGTACGTATGTATATCCATAGTGACATACATAAATTCAGGGCAAATAAATGGACATAAAATTTTTTTTGACGTCATGAAAAAAATTAAAAGAAACCTGTAAAATAAAAATACATTTATTTTGTTTACTTACCATTAGATGAACCACTCACCGAAATCAAGGGGAAATGGAAGCTCTCGAACAAGTAATCCAACAACAGGAACCAGGTAACCATAAATAAATAAACCCTTACAATCCACAAGTGTCTGTATCTTCTTTCTTCTATTTGTAATCCATAGTGGGTGTCTTCTCCGTCTTCTTCTGTCTTCTTCCGGGTCTTCTTATCTTCATCCGCCACGCCCTGATCTTCTTTCTTCCATAGGAGGTCTTTCCACCTCGCCATCTAGCTTCAAAATGAGACGACATAGGCTTTTATAGGCCTATGACGTCACATTTTCGTCATATGGTTCTCACTGTCCTGATTGGGCCGTGAAAACCATGTGATTTGGCCGGAATTTTTTTTTTATGACGTCATTTAAAGGCAATGACGCCAGCCAATCAGAATGGCTGTGCTTCAATTGCCTTTAAGTTGACGTCACCCAAACAAACATGGCCGGCCTCACATGGTATGGTAGCCAATCAGAGTTTTTCTTGCGTTTCATCACTACAGTGACCTTTTCATCAGGGTACGTCACCACGACACTACGTCATCACGCAAGTGCGCACTTTACGGCCGGAGAGCGCATGGAGCTGATCTGAGGCTGACAACTTGAAATCGCATTACAAGCAGAGACACGGCGTTCTCATCCACCTAAACTGCTGGAGGTGAACCCGATTGGAAATCGATCCATTGATGTGTTCCAGGACGATGTTGCCCTGTTGGTGGTGATTATATCACAAACTGCTTAATATTCTTTTACTTTTGTGAGTGTCCTTAATCCCCTTGTCCTCTTTTTAATATTAAATGTACTTTTTTACACTATGGGACGTGCGCTCTCTGTTCTTCTGTTTCTATAGATTTCTGCTGGAATTGGTTATTCCTTCTGAGAGCAGCCTTTGATCCCTGGCAATCATCTTGTTCCTAATTTGAATTTTTCTGGACTTGCACTAAGGGTTGGACTTTCTACATTTTTGTTTTTCTTTTTTCTTGTTTGTTATATATGTTATCACTATTGTTGGCACGTAATATAGTTTTTTAGATTAATATATTGTCATTTATATATTTATATTTCTTACATTTTAGTTTAATATTGTTTTATATCACCTTGTCTCACAAGTTGCGCTACTGTATTTTCTCTTTGTGTATGTATATATATATATAGAGGAAAAGAGAAGAGAGAGCGCACGCCCATAGCGTATAAAAGTTTTAATGAGGGGGAAGGGGGAGAGAAAGGGGTAAAAAACGCACTTACAAAAATGCAATTAAAATCAAGCATATGTGATATATATAATCACCACCATCCGGTTTAACTGTAGACTCTTGGGGCAGTCCCTTGTAAGTGCGTTTTTTACCCCTTTCTCTCCCCCTTCCCCCTCATTAAAACTTTTATACGCTATGGGCGTGCGCTCTCTCTTCTCTTTTCCTCTATAGATATTCTATGGACGTGGTTAGTCCATATTGAGAGCTGCCGGAGACCCTGCATACCAGCACCTATACCATTCATTGGACTATTTGAGGACTATTTGAGGACTGGTTTATCCTTTTTTGCATGTTTTTTAATATATTATATTGTTCATGTTTTCTGGGCCTGATAATATTATA
The DNA here is from genome assembly GCF_040206685.1 of Ascaphus truei. Classification (NCBI taxonomy): domain Eukaryota; kingdom Metazoa; phylum Chordata; class Amphibia; order Anura; family Ascaphidae; genus Ascaphus; species Ascaphus truei. The sequence continues at coordinate 41,835,376 of NC_134498.1, forward strand.
GGTCCCTATTACTATATGTGTGTATGTATTGCTTATAATTGAGGTATTTATCCCATATTGTTATAGCATATATATATATATATATATATATTTATATATATTTTTTGTACATGTTCCTTAGAGGCGCAGCTTTTTTCTTTTTTGTATATATATATATATATATATATATTTTTTTTTTATATATATATATATATATATTTTTATATATATATATATATATATATATATATTATAATATATATACATACATACATACATGATGAAGCCACTGTACAAATAAATGGGTGAAGTGTGGGTATCGGGTCAGGGTGGCTTAACCCCTTAATGACTTTAGCGGTTAATAACCGCTACGGTCATTAAGGGGTTAGGGGACATTAGTTTGGCTCTTTTTCTTCTTGTGTATATTTTTCAGCAACCGAGTGTATGGACGGTGAGGAAGATGAGGATGGCCTTCATCGTGGATGCCGGACAAGGGTGAGTACAAAATGTATTTATTGTATTTATTGTGATTAATGTATATTTAATGGGCAAATGCATTATTATCCATATGTGGATAATAGTAATTTTGCCCATTACTGTATTGTGTATGTGTTAGGGGGCGGGGGGGGGATGTGTGTTGTATATAGCAATGTTTATTGGGAGCAATTGTCCCCAATAAACATGCTATTATGCCTTAACCCCTTCATTGCCTTAGCGGATAGCCGCTAAGGTAATGAAGCTGCTTTAATGTATTTTTATTAATAGTGTGCGGGAGCGGAGGTCCCCTGAGCTGAACCGCATTGATTTGTGGCTCAGGGACCCCCTGCTTCCCGAGTTACAGGCCCCGGTAACGGCCATCAGAAGCCAGTGTTGCCGCCATCTTTATAGAGCCCACGTCACGTTTTGGACGCTATAAAGATGGCGCCCATGCTGGCATCGATGCCCCATACCGGGGCCTGTAACTCGGGAAGCAGGGGGTCTCTGAGCCATTAATCAATGCGGTTCAGCTCAGGGGACCCCCGCTCCCGCGCACTATTATTAAAATGTACTTTAATCCAGCTTCATTATCATAGCGGCTATCCGCTACGGTGATGAATTATTATTTATTGGTATTGGTGTTTTAATACTAGTGTAGATGTGCAGGGGGTCTCCTTAGCTGAACCGCATTGGACCCCCTACTTCAGGAGATACAGGCCCCATTATGGGGTGCCGGTATCCCCTGCACTTGTAAAGCTCCCGCGTCACGTGACCCTGACATTTACATTCTGCAGGGGATACCGGCACCCCATAACGGGGCCTGTATCTCCTGAAGTAGGGGGCCCCCGGACCTGAAACCAATGCGGTTCAGCTCAGGAGACCCCCTGCTCATGTACACTAGTATTAAAAATCATATTTGTACAGCACAATCGCCTGTAAGAGCCGTGCATTGAGACGCAGCGTCTCCATGCAGTTCTTACAGGCTGCTTTGTTTATAATAGTTATCGTGCTATCTAACTTTAAGCACGATATTAGGGGGCGAAGAAAGTGCTCACGCGATATGGCCCTTTTGGGCAAAGCAGGCCAAAAACGCGCCGAGCAGCCTTAGTGAATAGCGCTTATGGCTTCTCCCTTTTTCGGCCGAGTGATGTAACCCATTTCAGCGCTGATTAACGTAGCTTAGTGAATCGGCCCCATAGACTTAAATACCAGTTAATGTAGAATTGAGCATCGATGCCCCTTATCGGAGTTTAGCAAATTTCCCCCAGAGAGTGTCTAAGTAAGTACATTGAATATGTTTTATATACCATCGTGAAAGTTTAACTCCTGATATCTAGTTACCAACAGAACCAGCAAATAACAAAGGGATAGTCAAGCTGATCTACTTTTTATTTATGACATTCTATTTACATATTTAATATAACAATATTTCCTTAATAAAAAAATATCAACTGCTTGAAAGGTCTGCTTGTAAATCTACTGGAGAAGGAAACACAGCTCATTAAGGATTCAATGATTGATGCTGATTTTTATTTCTTGAACTCGATGGGGCCGCACTGCTGTCATTATCAGCAATAATCAGAAATAATGAGCTGAAAAGCTTGTTTTCTTTACACAAATGATATAGGGAGTATTGTACACAAGAGAGAAGACATGGGAAAGATACGCAGAACAAAGTTACAGTCACTCTCACAAGTTACATTCTTGCTTAACCCTTTGCTCCCAGAGGTGCCGGCTGTCATGCATTGTAGCTAAACATCTTACAGCAGGGGTGCGCAAACAGGGGGAGGGCGCAAGATTTTCATGGGGGGAGGCGGCGGTTGCAGAGGTCCCGCGCTCTTCCCCACGACATTTAAATGAAATGCCGGCGGGGACTGCGTGAGGCCTCCGTAACTCACTTACCTTGGCGTCCAGCGACGCGTCGTCATGGCAACACGGCGCCAAATGATGCCGTGGGTCGCGCGACATCACATGGCAACGTGACGTCACATACCTTGACGCTGCAGGGTCAAGTGGGGGGGCGAGCAGGGGGGTGACGAAAGCATGCAGGGGGCGCAGGGGGAAAAGTTTGCTCACCCCTGTAAACAGCATGGGTAGCCAACTCCAGTCCTCAAGAGCTACCAATAGGTTAGGGTTTCAGGATATCCCTGCTTCAGCACAGGTGGCTTAATCGAAGACTGAGCCACTGATTGAGCCACCTGTGCTGAAGCAGGGATATCCTGAAAACCTGACCTGTTGGTAGCTCTGGAAGACTGGAGTTAGCTACCCCTGACTTACAGTATATCACTTTCTGATGCAAGAAGACAAACTGATCACAAAAGGGCCATGCACATACAGTAGAAAAGAACTCAATGACATTTTAATGCCAAATGGA